>NW_024412427.1:22011346-22116464 GCF_014898765.1 Herpailurus yagouaroundi | reverse complement strand
ACTTATTAATTAATAAGTATTAATTACACTTATTAATTAATAAGTATTATTAATTATAGTCATCAAGGTATACATTATCTTGCAGGACTTACTTATGTTATAAAAATTTAAAAAGTTGTAACTTGGACTTCCTTCATCCATTTCACCCACCCCCTATCTCTTGCCTCTGGCAACCACTGATCTGTTCTCTGTATCTGTCAACTTGTTTTTTTTTTAATTCCACATATAAGTGAGATCATACAGTGTTTGTCTTTCTCTGACTTATTTCACTTAGCATAATATATGTGATTTTTAAAGATATCTCCAACAGGTGCAATGCGTTGATTTCTACTGGTGACACACAGTTCCTGGTTATGCTGTAGTGCTTTGGTGCCTATGTTCATAACTGAAGCAAATGCTACCTTTCTTTTCAGGTTGGTAAAGGCTAAAGGTATAATTTTTTCCTTACAAGTTTATGGACTCTGATGGTCTCCCCAACCCCTATCAATTGACACCCTCCCGCAGTGGTTTCCTGGGCTGGGGGAGCAGGGAATCCCTGCATAGAAACATACTCTGCATTCAAAATAAATTGACATGGAAAACTGTGGGTGCTGGGTTAAACCCCCCCCCCCACATCAGTCCCTTTGGACCTTTTCTGAACTCAGATGGCAGGTGACATTTGAACGCGCATGTTAAGAATTGTGCCAGAAAGCATGTCAGTAAAACTAGCTTTTATGGAACATTTCCAGCATGCCAGCCATTGTTCTAGGGACTTAAATATACTGTCATGAATCCTCAAATAGCTTTGCAAAGATTAAGGAGTAAGCTCCATTTTCAGGAGAGAAAACAGAGAGAAGCCCGATAATGTGGATAATGTTGCAGGTAGGCTGAGAGCAAAGGCTTTTTCACCAGTTTTCATACCCTGCATCAAAATGAACTGGGAAGCATAGTAAAACTGCAGATTCCAGGTCTCACCACAGAGATTCTCTATTGGTCTGGGATGATTCTCTAGAACTGATGTTTTATTTTTCTTTAATATGAAATTTATTGTCAAATTGGTTTCCATATAACACCATTGGTTTCCAGTACTCCTTCCAACAGGTGCCTTCCTCATTGCCCATCATCCACCCTCTCCTCCCTCCCACTCCCCATCAACCCTCAGTTTTTTGTTTTTTTTTTCCTTCACTCCCCCATGGTCTTCTGTTAAGTTTCTCAGGATCCACATAAGAGTGAAAACATATGGTATCTGTCTTTCTCTGCCTGACTTATTTCACTTAGCATAACACTCTCCAGTTCCATCCACATTGCTACAAAAGGCCATATTTCATTCTTTCTCATTGCCAAGTAGTATTCCATTGTATATATAAACCACAACTTCTTTATCCATTCATCAGTTGATGGACATTTGGGCTCTTTCCATAATTTGGCTACTGTTGAAAGTGCTGCTAGAAACATTGGGGTACAAGTGCCCCTATGCATCAGCACTCCTGTATCCCTTGGGTAAGTTCCTAGCAGTGCTATTGCTGGATCATAGGGTAGATCGATTTTTAATTTTTTGAGGAACCTCCACACTGTTTTCCAGAGTGGCTGCACCAGTAGAACTGATGTTTTAAACTGGCCCCCTGGGATGACTGATGCCAAAGCTGCTTGCAAACTGCTCTTGGAGACACGCTGATTTAAAGCTACATCTGCCTGGTTCTGGTCACTCTGGTGTTTGTTCCCGGGAAGTGACTGCACCCAATGCCAGCTGGGACCACCTCCCTGGTGAAACACCCCTTCCTGAGCACACAGCTTGCTGCCTCCAATAGACACTGCTGGGCTTTCCTACCACCTCTCCCCTCTCCCACCCATTTCTCCCTTCCTGTTTCTCAGGTGTCTCCCACACCTACGCGGCTTTGCCAAGTCTTTGTTAACAGAAAGATTGGACAATTGGTGAGAAGCGAGTGGTTATAGCTTAGAAGGTCTTCTCAGGCCGGAGAACAGTCTCCCCTGCTCCCTGAGGCAGCTTCACTGGGAGCTATTTCCCCATAATGGGGGAATCTTGCAAAGAAGCACATTCAAAATTTAATTCAAACTCAGCCCCCCCCCCCCCCCCCCCAATAGAAACCTGCATATGGTTCATCTGGCCTGGCTTTTCCAGGCAGGCAGACCAGCAACCAGACACAGCATCCTTTTGTGCCCTGAGGCAGTTGTGTTTAAAACTGCAGTAAAAAAAAAAATGACAGTTACAGGGGTAATTGAGCATCTGTGGTTTGTTTTCTCTCTTATCTCTGAGCTTGAGAAGCAATGCAGATACATGAGCCACCATCTCAGCTTGCTATACTCAGGTACAGGAGCTGCCGTGAAATGCAGGACAATGGGAATGGCCATGAACGGAGCCCAGGCTGAGATCCAGGGCTGAGTCAGTTCCTCTGGATACCTTGTGTTATCCACCCAGAGACCACTGCACCTGCCCTCACCAGGAGGCTCCCCTTTATTCTACTGAGTTAAGAAAAATGCAGGACTGAGAGAAATAAGGAGAGGATCAAAGAAATTAGGCTAAATTAGGCTCAGTTTGAGCTGAGCTAGTTTTAGGACAACTAGATAAAGATGCTGTAATTATAGCAATTATAGGCATGGTAATGTGGCTTTATATACATACTGCATATTGCAGGTAAAAAAGCCACTGGAATTTGAGAATTAATAAAGTTGGAATCTCGAAAGATTTAATGAATCAGCTTAAACACAGGGATGTGGCCATGTGACAACACTGTAAAAAGAGCCAGGGCACTTGTCCTTTTTAGAACAACCTGTGTATGTATGTCAGCCCTCCCCCATAGACTCAAAGTTGTCAGTTTACCCCTGTATATTCAGCACAAGAGACTGCTCACTAGGTGCTCAAAACCTGTTTGTTGAACAAATGAATGAATGACAATACCAAAAACTAATCATGAATCCTATGTTTTGTGAAAGTAAAATTTTTAAAAGACACAAATTTCCTTTTGTGAAAGTAAAGAGATACAGAGTATTGAGAAGTGTGAGTCAGGTCTAAATTTTTTTTTTCTGAAGGGGTTACAGAGTGCAAGGGTAACTCACTGATACATCTAAGTGACCATTTCTCCCCAGATTTTTGGGTGGCTCCAAATAAATGGGAAGTTTTTAAAAAATACATGAGATGCTAAGACGGAAAGGGCAATGTCAAGTTCGGGGCACGGAGTGACAAGATGGCAGATGATAGAAGGTATCTCCTTTTCCTTGTGCAATGTCCAACTGTTATGAGGAACCAGGGCTTCTTCCTCACTGGAACTGAGCACTGAAGAGAGAGAGTGCAGGGGAAGAAACTAGCAGATTGACAGAGCAGCAAACAAACAAGTAATGAAACAGCAATTGACTGATATTTATCAAGATTTGCTGGGATAATGGACTTCCAAGGATACGCTACTTTTAGCAGTTGAAGACTTGGGGAGATGAACACATGAGTTGCTCTCATACGATGGAGATGGTATGGGTTATGGAGAGATTCCCACCTAACACCGGAGAAAAGAATTTCTCGTACCCTTGCTCAGATTTTTCAAAAAATGCTTATTTAGAAAGCGAGTGAAATTCAAACTGTGTCCATTTCTCTAGAAAGTTTCAGCAAATTATATTTTACTTCAAATACAAATCATCCTAGGCTACCATGTTCAGACCAGCTTTTTAATCTGAAGTTAAATGCCAAATTCAAGACCAGGAAACATCAAAAACAATAGTAGACCAATTATTCAAAAGGCACCATTATTAAAACTATCTTTGTCAAAATAATTCCATGTTTGTTCACCTGGAAAAACCAACCTCCATCTTTCAGCTTCCCTGCCCTTTCTTTGCTCTCATCTTGCAGAAATGAAAGCCCATCTTCACATCCCTCTCTCTTCTCTGAATGCCAAAGAAACCATTTTAGTTTTGTTTTCTTGTTTCAAGAAAGCAGCCAAATGTTAGACAGTAGTGTGTTTTAATTCATTTTGAAAAACAAACTCACATGATTGATTCTTCAGGTCCCCTTACTTGGACCTGACACATTATGAAGTCCGAACAGCTCTGCATAGTTACATTAAACAGGTTCTTGTGCTGCAAAGTCACTGGGTGCAGGTAGCAGTGAAACATTCCCAAGACAATCACTAGACATGCAGAATGCCAGCCAGAAGCAAGGATCACTTTCAGGGGTCTTGCTGTAGGGAGCATGATGCTGTATTTTGTGTGCATTGACAACTGTATAAGGTAGGCCAAGGGAGCGAAGCACCCCCCATTTCTCTGAACCCAAAGGGGTGTCTTTCCAAAAGAAGTGTCTTTCAATACCTAAACTTCGAGCCAGATACTCCTCTGAGTTGTATGTGTTGCTCCTTGGAGAGTCAAAGCCAAGCCACCATGAGCATGAAGCCTGGCTGACCCCTCCCTCCTCGTTCCCCAGAGTGGAGAGAATGTCTGCCACTTACCCCATGAATCCAAAAGAATCCCTCCCCCGCCCATCCCTGGGTTTAAGCATGGACACAGGCCAAGCAAGCCTTGGACACCCAGGCCTGTTGCATTGTAGCTATGTTGGTGTATCCCATGTACAAGGTGGAAAAGTGCTTTTGTTTCTCTACCTGACCCAGCCGGGATAGGGGGATTTGGGGGCTGCCTGCCTAATGGCCCCTAGCCCATGTGCTTATATTGGGATTGGTCCCTAGGGATCTGCACCTGGTTGGCAGTCATTTTGTGGTGGATGTGGTAAATCGCCAGTGTTACCACAATGACGAGGCCTAGGATGAGCCCCAAAATCAGGGGCAAGGTTTCCTCCAACTGCTCCCGCTCATCCACCGGACACTTATGTTCTGAAATGGGAAAGAAGAAGAAAAGAAATCAGCTCCTGTCAAAACATTTTAAATCATAAACTCTCCTATCAAAATAAAAAGAGAAATGGAGGTGAAAAGATTTCTCAAGGAACATTTGGGAAGACTCTTTTATTTAGAAATAATGTTTCCCCAACCAACCATAAGGATGAACCACTTAATATTTCTGCACAAGGTAAAAATAAAATGTATCAGTTAAACAGGGCAACAGTCGGTCATTAGATTCCTGGCAGGTGCCAATAAAACATCCAGACAATTGATTTCAATTTTCAGTTTCAGCATTAAACACAGCCACCATCATTTTTATTGTTGGTTTAATTTTTTAACTTTTTATTGAAGTATATGTACACACAGAGAATTTCACACAATATAGAGCTTTCAAAAAGACTGAAAATATCAAGTGTTGGTAATGATATGGAGCAGTTAGAACTCATATATTGTTAGTGGAAGATGGTACAACCACTTTGTAAACCTGTCCAGTAGTTTCTAATAAAGGGAAGTATACACCTACCTACCTACTAACACAGCATTCCATTCCTAGGTGTTTACTTAAGAATAATGAAAACATATAGACACAAAAAGGCTTGAGCATAAATGTTCGCAGAAACTTTATTCACAATAGCTTAAAACTGGAAACAATCCAAATGTCCATCAAAGTGGAATGGAAAAACAAACAATGGAATATTAATAAAAAGGGATGAATAAAAAGGAATGAACACATAACAAAATGGATGAATCTCAAAAATAATATGTTCAGTGAAAACTCTTAAGACATGAAGAGTACATATATATGATTCCATTTACATGAAGTTCAAGAGCAGGTAAAACTAAGTCTATGGTGATTGAAATCAGAAAAGTGCTTATATATGGGGAGCAGGACAGGGAACATCCAAGTGTGATGGAAATATCCTGTATTTTGATCTAGGTAAGGGTTACATGGTTGCAAGTACAGGTAAACATGCATCAAGCTATGGGGTGCCTGGGCGGCTCAATTGGTTAAGCATCCAACTTCGGCTCAGGTCATGATCTCATGGTCCATGAGTTTGAGCCCCACGTTGGGCTCTGTGTTGACAGCTCAGAGCCTGGAGCTTGCTTCAGAGTCTGTGTCACCCTCTCTCTCTGCCCCTCCCCCACTCGTTCTCTCCCTGCCTCTCTCTCTCTCAAAAATAAATAAACATTAAAAAAATGTGTCAAGCTAAATTTTTTAGATTTTTGCATTTTGATATGTGTAAATTATACTACAATTTTAAAAAAGAGAGTGCAGAACTTCATGAGTTTTCACAAATGAACATCCCATGTAACCAGCACCTAGATCAAGAAAGAAAATGTTACCTGCACGTTGGTGTTGACTCCATTTTACTCTCTTACCCCCAAGACAGTTTAATAGCCCTTTGCCTCAATTTTTAACTAGAACCAGAAAAACAATTTGGGGCAACGTGTTGGTCACATAGTTTGTAGATCTGAGCAGAACTACATTCCTAGAAACCAGGACATGTTTGCTCGGGCTCCTTTGCTCCTTGTGGGTAACTGATGGCCTCTTCACCAAGCTCATGAGCCACAACCGGAGAAAACAGGCTTTAGATATCTGTTCATAAAGACTAAGTTTTTAAGTCAGGGTGACCCAGTAAACATTTACTGAGCACCAACTGTGTGCCAGGCTCCTCCATGTTGACACAGTCCTTTGTCTCACGTCTCCTGAGGCCAGCAGAAAGGAGAATAAGGTCTGAGCTTATTCTAGTAATTAGAGTCTGGAAGATTATGGACAAACATATAGTTTTTGAAAAGCTGTATATGTGGGGCACCTGGGTTGAGCATACAACTCTTGATTTTGGCTCAGGTAATGATCTCACTGTCATGAGATCGAGCCCCAAGTCAGGCTCTGAGTTCAAGTGGAGCCTGCTTAAGATTCTCTCTCCCATTCCCTCTGCCTCTCTCCCCATTTGTGCACACTCTCTGTCTCTCTGTCTCTCTCTCTCTCTCTCTCTCTCAAAATAAAAATAAAATAAAGGCTGTATAGTTAATATACATGGTTCCTAAATTAACTTTCAGTTCTAAGCACAAAGATTTTCTCATTTAATCCCCATGACAACCTTATGAGAGAAATACTGTTATTATACCCATTAGAATGAAGCTAATTTTCCTAGGGGAAATTCAAGCCCCAACTTGAATTCCAACAGCCTAACTCAACAGCACAATCAGGGGGGCAGTTAGCAGACATGAGCTAGGGGTAGAGTTAGGGTCAGGTCAGTAGCAGACCTGACCTACTGGCATTTAGAGGCTACAGAATCAGAAGAGGGGGCAGGAAGAGGGCTTCCGGGCTCTGGGGCTGTGTGTACTGGTCACAGAGGTACGTTCAATTTCTGAAAATTCAGTGAGGGTCATACTTATTACCAAGAGGTATGAGGGTACTTTCACGGGGGATGGATATGTTGTTTTTTCTGGATTGTAGTGATGACTTCATAGGTGTATTCCTAAGTCAGAATTTCTCATATCATACACTTAAATGTGTGAAGTTTATTGTATTTCAATTACAACCTGAACAAAAGTGTTTAAAATAAATAAGTAAACATACACATACATACATATATTTCCTGATTGAAAAAAGAAGAGATTTTTTTACAGGGAAGATTTTTTAAAAAGACATTTTGGCAAATGTTAAGGAAGGGCTAAGGACCTATTTTTAGCACTAAATTGAGCATTTCTCTTTATTACAATCAGAAGGACTAAAAAGAATCAGTAGGGGACTTTTATTTTTGACTATTTGATTAAATTCTAATGAGTTCCACACTTTGAGTATCAGCCTGCAGCCCAACATACCCATTTCCCCTGGGAAAAGTCTTAAGGTTGTTACAGCAGCACCAGGAACAGCTATGGGCCCAGAGCTCCATATCCAGAAGGTTGCTTTTTCCCCCATGATACCACACTGCCCCTTTGAAGAGAAAAATGAGTAGAAATGGGGTTTCTTGGGGTAGGGATTTTATTAACAACAAAAACTATTTGTTTTCCCCAACAGGCTGTTGCCTGTGAAATGTCAAAGTAGATTGTGGGCTTTGCTCATTTTCTATATACTAGTCGCAAACTTACACTCTGATATTCATAACATGCCCCCTTCAAGCACACCTGACTGTAGCTAATGAGGTAACTTTGGGAAAGCCCCTAGGTCACCTAAGGATAGGGGCTGGTTGCCAGGAGAACTAAACTTGTGACCAGAAAGTTGGAACTTTCAGCCCCCACCCCCTTGATTTCCAGAGAGGGGAAAGTGGCTGGAGCTTGAGTTCAATCACCAATGGCCAATTATTTAACCAACTGTGCCTATGTAATGAAGCCTCAATAAAAACACCAAAGGATGGGATTCAGAGAGCTTCCGGTCAGTGAACACATGGAGATTTGGGACAAGTGGTGGGCTTGGAAAGAGCCTGGAACCTCCACCATCTTTCCCTGTGTCTTACCCTATGCATCTCCTACATATAGCTGTTCCTGAGTTATCTCCTTTTATAATAAACTGGTAACTTAGTGAGTAAAATATATCTCTGAGTTCTGTGAGCCTCTCTAGAATTCAAGGAGAAGATCATGGAAACCTCTGATTGTAAGTTGATCGGAAGCCTAGGTGACAGTCTGGACTTGCAGTTGATATCTGAAATGGAGATGGGGAGCAGTCTTGTAGGAGAGAGCCCTTAACCCGTGGGATTTGATGGTATTTTCAGGTAGTGTCAGCAGTGAGTTGAATTGCAGAACACCCAGCTGCTGTCAGAGAATTGCTCAGTGGTTGGGAAAAACACCCACACATCCGAATTGGTATCAGAATCATACTGCCCAAAGTATTATCTTTTTTTTAACTTTTTAAAAAATGTTTTAAAAGTGCTTGTTTATTTTTGCGAGAGAGACAGAGCTCCAGCAAGGGAGGGGCAGAGAGAGAGGGAGAGACACAGAATCCGAAGCAGGCTCCAGGCTTTGAGCTGTCAGCACAGAACCCAATGTGGGCCTCGAACCCATGAGCTGCGAGACCATGGCCTGTGCCATGACACTTAACCGACTGAGCCCCCCAGGTGCTCCCCAGAGTATTGTCTTTAAATAGATAATAACTTTAGTATAGTTATGGGAGAATAACATCTCATATCCCATTCTTCAAGGAAGGCAGAGGGGAAAAGCACAATATATTCTGACCAAAAAAGTTATGGTTAAAATACCATTGTGATTTAGTTTCATGTTTTTTTTTTTTTTAATTTTAATTCCAGTGTAGTTAACATACAGTGTTATATTAGTTGTAATATAGGTGTACAATAGTGTAATTATAGGTGTACAATATAGCGATTCAAAAATTCTATACATCACTCAGTGCTCCTCATGACAAGTGTACTCTTAATCCCCGTCACCTATTTCACCCATCCCCTACCCACCTCCCCTCTGGTAACCACCAGTTTGTTCTCTATAGTTACGAGTCTGCTTTTGGTTTGTCTCCTTTTTTCTTTGCTCATTTGTTTTATTTCTTAAATTCCACATATGAGAGAAATCACATGATATTTATCTTTCTCTGACTTATTTCACTTAGCATTATAATTGTGGGTTACTTCTTAAAAATTATTTTTTGTGCCTTAGGAAAAAACCTGAACTAAACTCACCACAGAAAGGGGTATATAAAGGGAGCATTAAACTACAGACATGTCAAAAATAATCATGGGGAAATAAGGGGATGTCAAAAATTATTATGAAAAATACTGAATCCCCATCCTCATCCATCCACATCCACTAAGTGGTCAAATAAGGGGACATTCCCAAGTCTGCCATCCCTTACCCACCCTTTCAAAATCCACAGAGCTCTGGAAATCCAGAGCACTTTGTATCATGCATTTGGCAGCAACACTTGAACTAATGTAGGATTCCCGTGATTTCATGCATCCTACTTAGCATGAAGGTTCACATGTTTCACTGCAAGAAACAGATATATTAATATATTTGATTACAGGGGGCTGCCTGGACTCTTCTGGGGTTTTCCATAATATATGGACTATGCACTAAATTATCTTCCTAAAGTCTCAAAAATCCTGAACTCTGAAACCCATCTATCCCCAAGGGTTTTAAATGAGAGACCAGGAGCTCACACAAGAGGGTCACACATTCTGCATTCAGGCTCAAGCCAGTGGTTTCAAACTCTGCCTCTGACCCCGAGGGGAAATAGTGTTTTACATTGCAACTCAGAACATAGGTAGACAAATATAACCAAAACCAAGTTTTCACAAAACAATACTTATCCTGACCCTATGCATCTAATAATTTCCACTCCAGTCTATTCTCTTTAACTTAAAACAGTGCTGGCCATGACCTACTAAGGCAGGAGATGCCATCTTTTTTTGCACCAGTAATGATGAAACTGGTGCAAACCAGTTGAAAACCCTTCTCAGAATCATGCTTACAAATGCATAAAGATAAAACACACACAATTATGAAGGAAAGATATTACACTGAAATTCAGCTATCAAAATATGTTTAAATAAGTTGGGAGAAAGCAATACATGTACCCCTTTATTAGTACACATACTGGCTGGGCTTGCAAAGTAACAAGAAGCATCATTGTTACTTTGCAAGATCTACATAAGCAAATGGGGGATGAAAATATCTGTGATTTCTATTGGTGAGAAAGTCACCACTAATTATTCATTAATTATCACCACTATCACTACTGTGGGTTGTTACCTTCATTTATGACTGAAGGGAATGTCAAAAATTAGAAATTTGCAAAAAGAAAGACGTAAATTTTTCCCACTGAAATTCACACATTCCCAGAATTCTATCCACAACCCTATGGACCCCAAGGTTAAGATCCTTTGCCATAAATTGATTATATAACCCACAGATTATGAAACAGGAAGGCTCTAGGCTCTGCCTAGGAGAAGAACATCTTTTGGCTTAGACCACACTAAACCTGGCTTTGGATGCTCAGAGGCCCCTAATTCCCTGTTCACCTCCACAGGGCGTGGGGTCCCTCGTGCCTCTGCCCTGGCTGGGCTCAGGGTTCTCAAGTGCACAAAACAGATCCTGAAGAGGATGGCATATGGCTGGAAAAGACAATAACCAGTCTAGCCATTGGAAAGTACCAGATAAAGACAAATCGGACAACAGAGGGTCAATCTATTGCCAGCTGCCAATTGCCGAATAAGGTACCCTCAACCATAAATCCAATGCTGCTGAAATTCTGATCCATCTTCAGTTCTCGTTTTTAGTCCATGGTTTTGTTTTTTGTTTTTTGGGTTTTTTTTGGTCACTTGTTTGTTTGATGACCACCATTTTTTGTGTGTTTGATGGTTTTATGTCCATCTCAATGGTGTATTTACTCCCTGAGGCGAACCAAACACAAGAACTCTTCATTGTTCCCCAAATGAAAACACTGAGATGGGCAGTGGGCAAAAAGGCAAGCTACCTGCTTTCTCAAGGTCTGCTAACACCCCAGACTATTCCTGTTCAAGGAAGGGGCTGATTGGGCTTCTTCCACTCTCTGATAGGACAGCTGGAGGGAGGAGTTTGCCCCTCTTCCCATTTTCTCTGGGCTGGTTCTGGACTCCTGTAACCGCAGCAAAATGTGTTTTGTATTTTGAGAAAGAGCATAAATGGGCCTTGGAGACCTTTGGCTGGAAACAAGCAGATACTTTTACCAAGATGTAAGCAGTAGCAATTAAGATAATAAAAGCAGTTGTTGATTGATGCCACTGTGCACCAGGCACATGGCATGCACAAGAAAGAGTTGTATAAATCTTTCTCACAATCCTATAAGCTCTGCCAGGGCAGGAAATTTCATACACCCCAGAACCTACGTGTAACAGACCCATCCAGACAGTGTCCTTGGCAGTCACTTTCTCACACATTGCAATGGGTTTTGCCTACAAGGCAGCTTAGAAGTCCCAGAGAGTCAATGCTCTTCCCCCACCCCAGCAGCCATCGGTGGTGGATAAAAGTTGATGGGTAAATGCATTGTTCCCACCTCTCAGGCTGGATAACTCTGACATGGGTTCTACACTCTCGGGGGTTCCAGCAGTGTCAGCCCCAGGTGCCCACAGTGGAAACCTGCTCACTAATGCATGGGTACTGGTTGCCTTACTATCTCACTTCCCCAAGCCCTTCCCAGTGCTTTCTAGAACCACTTCCTAAATAAACTACTTGCACTTACATGCTTGCCTAGGATCTGCTCCTTGGGGAACCCAGCCTAAAACACTATGTTCCAGGAAAGTACCAGGAACACTGAATTCTACAACTGGCTAGTTACATAGCCCTACACTGGGGCTCCACATTCCTGCCCTTGACACAGTTCTCAGCAGTGTTCATAACAGGATTATCTCCCCCTAGATGCATACCCAGGAGACCCTGAGGAGCAACTATACATGCTGGGAGGTGCTATGTAAGTCACAGGTCTACACAATGCTGTGGATCAGCATCAGCTAAGCCTTCATGCACGTGGCAGCCAGCCACAGGGTGCCCTACCGAGGGCTGGTGTACAGAGAACGGTAAGGCACGATCCTTTCCACCATAACACAGATGTGGTTAAAACACAGATGAGGTGGCATCTTCCAATCATGCTGTTAGGAACACTAATAAAAGGCTCATGAATTCAGGGTACTCAACAACCTGTGTAAAGATGCCTCCTGTGCTCACATGTTTATTAGGAGCAGCTGAGGCTCTGAGTAAGCGCTCAGGATCTGACACCCAAAGACAGGCTCTTGCCCCAGCCCTGGCAGCCACTAGAAGGGCAGGCTTCACCAATAACTTCACTTCTCTGAGCCTCAGTTTCTCTGCAGTCATCTGGGATCTCAGCACCTTCTTTACAGGTTTGTTTGCTTGTTTTTCCCCCTTGAGAATTAAAAAGGGACCAGCCTATATGTGGTCACTTTTAAATGCCTTTTAAACCTGAATCTTTAACAAAGGGAAACAGAGACTGGGTGCCTGAGTGGCTCAGTCGGTTGAGTGTCTGACTCTTGATTTCAGCTCAGGTCATGATCCTAAGGTTTGTGGGTTCAAGCCCTGCATCAGGCTCTGAGCTGACAGTGCAGTGCAGACTCTGTCTCCTTCCCTCTCTTCCCCTCCCCTGCTCCTTCTCCTTCTCTCTCTCTTTCTCTCTCAAAATAAATAAACTTTAAAAATTTTAAAACAAAGGGGAACAGAGATACCCTTTGCATTCTGTTATGTTTCTTTTGAAATTATGCATAAAAGTTGTCTTTAATTAAGCCGTTAAAATTCTCAGGCTGATCTGTTGCTTATCCGTGATGCAATCCTCATCCATCACAGCCAGGAATCTCCAGGGGGCCCACAAAGGGACACACTTTAAGGACTTAATTATGGAAGGACACGTTAATCAACCCCAACTGAGAGACATGAGGTGCTTTGAACTGCAGGGTGGTCGTTACCATACAAGTGTATTGGTTATAGAAATGAGCCAAAGTAGCCTCTGTGTATCGGCCCCTAGGTGGTTTATTTCTTCACTGCAGGCTGAGACCATTAGCTCTAAAGCCTATCATGCCAAACTCAAATTTTTACACATCTAATTATTTAAAAACCAGCCCAAAGAAGCACATTTTTAGCTATTTAGAGCCTGCCTGCTTTGCATACCAAACCTCACCCAACAGCTGTTACCCATTGATAAGATAGGCCTTGGCCTCTGCTGCCCCTCAGAGCTCTCTGACCCAGAGACTCCTTACCGTGCTGCTGAGCCATATTGCCTAGACACGTAAGCCCCCTCCCCAGTACCCCTCTCCCTGCCAGGAGGTCCTTTGCCCTCCTCCCTTCTGGCTGGTGGTCCCCATATGCCTCTCTCTGGATAGTCTCATGCTCTGAGCAGCTTCCGCTCTATGCAACCCTGTCCAAGCACCACCCAACAAAACTTGTGTATTATTGCCTCTCAAGGTCATATATTTTCCTTGATCAGCTCAAGATTCCTCAACCACCCCCCCACACAGTATTCCACAGACCAGCAGCATCACCAGGGAGCTTGCTAGAAATGGAGCATCTTGGGCCCCGCCCCCAGACCTACTGAACCAGACTCTGCATGTTAACAAGATTACCACAGTCGTGCACAATGCAGCTACAGATTCCTGTGCACACTGCAGTTGGAGACGTGCTGGGCTAAGAGACTTCTGTTGAGGATAAGCGTAGTAGCCGAGCTCAATGCACTAAAGGGATTTAAGTGATAAAGACATCAACCCCAGTTTGAGCTGCTCTCAATGCTGTGAGTATCCAGTAATCCATTTCACTGACCCTTTCTTGCTTTAGAGTCTATTAAACAGGCAGATGTGAAACTTCAGACTGCCAGTATGGCCCCCTTACACAGGGAATAGTTTCTTCATTGGAAACCGTGTGGCTATATGTCCTGCACACACGTGCCAAACCCACATATATACCCTGCAGTAGGCTGCAGTTATAAGACCAGATATGGCCCCCTCCCCCACTCCCCCGCTTCCCTACGCGCGGGTGCAGGCTACTCATCCAGAGCCTCCTGAGCTTCTTTTCTGGGAAAGCAGGGGCGGGGACAAGCCCCAGGTCCCCAAAAGGCACTTAAAAGGAATCTTTTGGATTCTACCAAATCAAATCAAATGATCCCTTACAAAACACAGTGGGGGGCAGGTGCTGAGAGGCACAAATGGGAGGAGCCAGGAACAAAGGAACCCCTGCCACACAAAGGCAAACGGATCCAGTGAGTGATTCTGAATGAGGCTTGCCTCCTCCCAGGAGCAGGAGCTTTGAGCCCCAGGGCACCATATAGGAGGGGACATCCTAATTATTACCCAGAAAAGCCTGAGACAAGTGCAGTTTGCTTGTGCTTAATAATACATCTGCGTTTAGAAAGTTCTACATGCTTACAAACTCTCTAAGTCTACCCAGCAATCGTGCCCCTCTAGGACCTGTAAGTGAATAAAACCTGGTTTTCAAACAAAGAAGGCCAAGACGTCCATGCTATGAACTTCACTGATTTTCAGGAAACCAGCTCTGGTCCTGATTCAGTGCTCATTTACTCTTATTTTGTATACCATTCTAAACACCGATGAGATTTGATTTCTCAGCTCATCAATGACTATCAGCAACAGTGTAGAAATAACCCAGAACGACTGGGGTGAGGTTGAAGTAAGGACCTAGTAAAAGCAGCCATCACAGCACAGATAGCACCAACCAGTAAAGAAGTGCCTAAGAACAGCTGACCAGTAAAAAACAAAGAGTAATTAGAGACTATGAAAAGTACCCGCATAAACTCAAATGTATCTGTGGTAGGAACCCTGGGGGCTGATTCTACACAGTCCAGGATGTTCATAATGAATTCTTGGTCATCAGTAATCATAAGTCCAATCACATTTAATTATAGTTAATATTTTCAGTTGAAGAAAGACACTGTTATATTTTATAAACACTTATGTAATCAAACAGATATTTTTAAAACACTAAGGTCTTGACGCTTGTGAGTTTAATTTCAATTTTGTGAAGATCCATGAAAATGCAGTTAGCCCATCCTTCCCCAAGTGTGTGGAAGTAAGTACTGCACTGACTTACTAAACATATTAAATCCTGATTCATCTGGTATTCAAGCATTTGGAAGTCTCTGTTAATTGTGTCCACAGCTTCAGGATATCAATTCAGCCAAAGTTAACTTGGCATCTACGGTGTACCAAGCACTGTGTTAGGCACTAAAAATACAAAGATGAAAAAAGAAGTAGGGTCTTCTGTCAAAGACAGTTTAACTTAAGAATGTTCAAATGGTCTTTAAATGATCATGGTATTGGGGGAGGGGAGCATATATTCTACTCAGTATAGTTTGAATTGGGAGGGGAATTTTATGAAAGCTGGATTCCCTGGGAAATGATCGAATGATTTGTGTATGACACAGATGGGGATTCCCTGATATCCTGTATGTTCTAATAGTTGTATTCATTTGGGGATCCCCACTCCAAAAGAAGGCATCCATAAAGCAATGAGAATCTCTCCCCATTTCTTAGCCACAAGGAATAAACAGAATATCAAACCATCTTTAACAACCTTCTCCAGATAAGAGAGAACAGATGAATTGAAAAATTGATTCACCCTATGTTTGCCTGGTAAAAATTGTTGCTAGACTCAGATAATTGCAGAAATGTGGACTCCCCTTGTGCCCAACTTCTGCTGGGATGCAGAGAACCAAGAGAATGTGGATGTCCTGAATCTGCCTCAGCTATATCCTGCCTGACCCCCTTTCAGAGACTAGCACAGACTGAGAAGAAGCCTTTCTCCACACCCCAGGAGGAAAAGATCAGGGGCCCCTGCTTTTCTGAAGCCTCAAGGGTAGCCCTCCTTACAAAGGTGAGTGCTAGAGGGAGGCAGGTCTCCATGAGTCTCTCTGTAGCGCACACACACACACACACACACACCCCTATTGCATTCTAGCCACACAAAAACTTAGACTCACAGTGGTAGAAACTACAGCTGAAACTATCTGAAATAACATGGAGAAGTGAAGGCCCATGGAAGCAGAGGCCCTTCTGTAATCCATGGCTCTCTATGTAAGTGTTTGAGATTTTTAGCTGATTTTTCATTGGGAAATTTGCATCAAAATTATATATATATTTTTCCAGTCTTTGTTACCTCTTTCCCTATCAAGGTTCCTCTCTTGGCAAACAAAAAGGAAGAGAGGAAAGAAATAAAAAGAAGGGAAGGACCAAAGAAGGGAAAGTGGGAGAGGAAAGAATGAAGTGAAGGAGGAAGGGAGAAGAAAGAACCATTGAGGAAGGTTGATCAGTTCACAGTCTAAAATATTATAGTGAGAGGAAGTGTCATGTCAGCCTGAAGAAAATACAAGTAGTAACAGCCTGAAACCCTGGCAGGTCCCTTTCCCCATCCACCCTGAAGTCAGCCTTCCCTTCCCTCCATCCTGTCTCCTCCTCCCACACTGATCCCCCCCCAACCTACCTTCACTGAAGACAAAATCAGAGATGATGTCAAAAGGCTGGATGTGTACCGCAGACAGAATCATGGTAACTGTCTTCTGTGGATCGCTGGAGGCTAGTGAAATGGTCTGCTGAGCTTGACACTGGTAGGACTTCCCAGCTGGGGTGACCAAGGCAGAGAGGTGATGTGAGTTGGCCGTGTGCTTCCCAGCTGCAGGGAAGGCCCAAAACAATGGTTAGGCCCCTACTTCTGGAAGAATCCTAACCTCCTAACCTCCTGTGCCTCTCTCTCTCTCAGCTCCAGAAACCTCTCTGATCTTCTGTGTTGCCGAGCTGGGGCTGGAGCTCTGCAGAGGGCATCAAGTGGTGACAAAGGACAGGCACTCCCCTTCTTTCAGGAGCAGGGGTTCCTTAAACATTGATTTGAAATTTCTTTTCTGGAAAAGGAGAGTGATACCTAAAAACCCAACTCTGTTTACTATATGCAACCTGAAAATGGAGATTTCAAAGAAACAGAACAGTGACGTGGTTTTCCACATTTCACACTGGCCCACACAGAATTAAAGATCTTCAACAAAGCCGGGCTGGTTTCTGGTGCCCTGGGCAGACTTAACATACATATATACTCTTTGCAGGGCTGCCCCTTTTTCTCCTTTTCAGGTACATGTTTGTTGTTTTTCCCCCTCTTTCCCTTTTTTGGAGAGGAAGGTATCTAATTTAACTGGGAGAAGTGTTTGAATATGGATTTTGATGAAGAGAAGAAAATGCTCTTTGTACTGCAATGATAAAAAGGGGAAAGGGAGACATGATCCGTACATTCTTTCATGTGCTCAATAAAAATCTTTTCCCAACACCAGTGCCCAGGTGATGGAAGGCCTCATTGGGAGATTACACAGTTTACTAAATAAATAGGTTGGTTAATTAATTAATTTGAATGTGGTCTTTGATGGCTCTTGCACATGTGAACATTCTTATTTGGGGAATGGCTGTTGCTCTTGCCACAATATTTTTGGAGGCTCTGGGGGAGTTGGAGCGATGGGCAGGAAAAGCTAATAAATTAGGACACGGTTCAGAATCTGCTCTGGGGTGACTGCAGTCAATGACTGAAGACCGAGTGTGAGCTATAGGGCCACGAACAAAAAGATACTGCAGGCTAACCGAGAAAAGGAGTCACACTGCCCCTTTCAAGTTTCTGCGCATAAGAAGAAAAACCAGGGTGAAGGGGGGAAAAATTTAGCTTCTCGGTGCTCCTTTAAAGGACAAATCATAAGAGATCCTCCTGAAGCAGCCAGGGGAAGACAGGCCCTCAAGAGATGTCTCATCGAGGATCAGGCTATGGTGACCTACCGGCTGATCCTTAGGCCCGTGGTTCCTTGCTCATCTACAAGGCCTAAAGTCCAGAGGACACGCAGGTGCTCCCGCTTCCTCTACCTTGGAGAGAAAGCCCAGGGCTGACGTGGCCTGGGAGCGCAAAGTCAGGATCTGTTTCCATAAATTTCCTGAGGAATTTGGTCTTCATGCCTGGGCTCTCTGCAGTGCCCAGGCTTCCTCCCCAGTTTTGGGGCCTCTACTCACCACTGACTGCGTCTTTAAAATGGGTCTTCTCTAAGGAGTCATAGACAAACTGGACCTTGCTCAACCTCCACGTCGCCTCGGGTCCTTTGGACGCATTATGACTTTCCTGCCAAGAGGGAGGCGCGCGTCACTCGTCCCCGCGGCTTTTGGGTGAGGAAATCCTGGGGGCGGCCCCCGCCCACATCCACCCAGAAGTGGGCAGAGCCTCCTCTGCGCGTCCCCCTCGGAGTTACCTTTACAAACAGCATTTTGAGCGCATACGCGCGATCCACCCAGAACACCTGCAGCTCCGACTCGTTGTGGCCACAGCGGCCCTTCACCTCAGCTCCTCGGGTCAGGGAGATGTCGGCCTGTTCCGTGATCAGCTGGGAACACATACGCCCCGCACCCCCTCAGCGCACCCGGCCTCCGCGGGGGCTGTAAAGGGCAGCGCATTCAAACTCGGGGTGGCACGCCTGAGCGCTCCTTTGCGCGCGCGCTCGCAGGTCCCGGAACATGCGGTTAGATGCTTGCTCTGCGTGCAGACCCGGCCGTTAGGGAAGCAGAGAAAGGGGGATTACTTTCAAAGCAGGCAGGGTGAGCAGAAGGCGTTACAAGCCGGAACCCCCATGCAGCATTCAGGAGAAGCCTGCAGGGGCACAGAGGGGGAAGGCGGGCGACCCAGGTCTTCCTGGGGCCTTGAAGGGGGATGCCCTTCGCCCCTGGAGCCCTAGGAGTAAGCCCGGAGGGAAAAGGTTCCTTACATCGACATAATTGCTGGCCCACACATCATAAGGGACAATAAATTTGGCTGCGAACTCGGCCATGAGACACGTCGTCCCATTTTCCCGCACCACAAATATATCTTTTTCAGGGTTAGTGGAAAGGCCTGAGAGATTTTCCACTTCTTGTTCTGCCATGATTCCAGCCGTTGTATCTGCGGAAAAACAAACCAAAAAAAAAAAAAAAAAAATCCTCTCGGTTCCGGGCTCAGTGAGCCCACGCGTCACGGGCACAGGGGTGGAGAGATCGTGGTCTGCAGGCTTTGGGGTGATAAAGTTCCTTGCCGGCTGCTGTGCGCTCTGCGAGCCATTTCCCTAACCTAGCGCCGACAATTTCAACTCCGTTGCTGTTAATTTATGATAAAAATAAAATTTTAAAATTTAAATCCTTACTATTTTGTAAGCCGACTGGTCTTTTCCTTCATCTTAGGCTTTTAAAACCAAATCTTTCTTGCCAATGCTCAGACCCCACGAAGCAGACTCGTATAGCATTCTGTCTGGGATGTGCGGTACAGGTGTGTGGCCCTCTGGGGAATTCCCTGCCTCTGGCGGGAAGGCCCTCCACCCCGCCCGCAAAGAAGAAAGAAAATAACAAAACGTAAGGGCCACATTTTGACCTTAAGCTACTGGTTTTGCTCTGCTCGTTCTATTCTCTGCAAATAGTGCACCCTGCCCTCGCTGTGGCCCAAAAGCTACTCACGGAACAGCATCAGGAGAACTCGAAGTCTATAGACGCTGGAAAAGGCTCTTCCTCGGAGATCCATGCTCGCCGTGCAGCGAATGAGGCCAGATGTGCTGCTGCAGAGGCCGCCTGAGAGGGAATCCCTCAAAGTCGCCGCTGGAGTGAGCCGGGGTGAGCGAGGGGCGGGGGCACCTAGAGGGAGGCGGGGGGAAGCGCGTGTTCTCTGCGCGCTGCCGAAGACTTGGTGGCGGGTGCCGCACCGACCCGTGCAGGCTGAACGCGAGTCGGCTCACTGCGGAGGAACCGACCGAGAGGTGAGGGAGCTGTCCACGGCTGCGAGTACTGAAAGGGATCGGTTGTGTTGCAGGAGTGATTGTTGTGGCTTGGCTAGTGCAGCTAGCCAATGAGATTTGGGGGGGGCTAAAATTCTCCCTGAGTCTGTTTCCTGTTCTGCAATTGCATCCGCAGAGATGATTGTGTCCTGAGAAACTTAACAGCACTCTCAGACCTATTCGATATCCCTACTAGGTACAGTTATTAGGTGGTGTAGACATCACATCCTTGGAGTCCTGGTTGCTGAAAATGCCTCTGGTTCCTGAAAGAAAACGGTAGAACACAAATTGTTGCTGCTTTGGGGGAGGAGGAGTAGGCAGAAATAGAGAAGGGAAATGCTATGGCAACAGTTTCCTGCATTTGGAGACATCCCCTTCTCTCCTCTGCTCTCAATGAGCTAATGGATTTAAAGTTAAATTGACGCCTCCCTAAATGAGGCCGTCAGTCAGTGCAGTATTCTGGCTTATTTTCTGTGAGTTCTGCTCTCTGACTGCATGAGGGCTCTAAACTCTGGGGTCATCTACCCTCACTCATTATATTGCGGCTTTTCTGCCAAGAAGAATGTAAGTGAACCCGAAGTTTGTGAGGGTTGTCTAGGGTCTCTTAGGACAGTAATGTCACCTACTTTTGTAAACATAGACATTACACACATATTGCTCTATGGCATCCAGTGGGACAAAAAAAATACTACTGGACTAATTCCTATATTTACATTTTTGGTAGCTTGCTTTTTAAAAAATTTCTTGCTTCATAAATCAGAATACAGCTTTTTCAGCAATGAACATGCTGTCCTCATCAATTGTATTGATGTCCGAATATTTCATGTCTTACAGGATATTTAATTATGTGAATAATCAGTAATATAATGTCATAAAATAAACAATATCATATTAAGGGGGAAATTGCAAAGTATCTTCACATGCACTCTCAAATTTTGTCCTCCTTACCACCTTAGAAGGAAGACAAGGGAACATTTGCCTTATGGTGGTTGTACACTCCCAAAACTGAGACTCAGAAAAATTAAATGACCTTGCCTAGTGTCACATGGTCAGTTAGAATTAAAATAGAAAAATCACATGCTTTAACTTCATAGGGACCATCTTAATTTTTCCTTATATAATACTTTGACTCCAAAATATACTATATTTTCATTTCCATAAAATCTTTATTCAATGACCAAATAACAAGCTGAAACCCAAAGTCTGTAATAAGATCAATAGCAATTCAAATTATGAAGTAATATTTAAATCAATACTATATTTTATATCTTCATTTTTATCTGGTATATTTCATTCAAGCATTTTTCAAGAACTTTGCATAAATGTTTATATACAGAAGGACTGAGGCCTTTGTGATTGATAAAAGTCAATTATTATGATTGCGATTTGCAAAATTTACATGCCTTGCAATTTTTCACCTTAGCAATTGCTATTACACATTTTCCTGTAGTATCATAAAAACTTTGAAAACAATGAGACATACGTAATGAAGCATTTATATTCTCTTTCCCTCCATCTTTCCCTCCAGTACTTTAATGAGGAAAGAAATGGATAGATTTTAGTTTAGTGTTCACAATTTATTACCTTCATGACCTTGTACAGATTATCATTTTCCTTAACTGAAAAACTGGAATAATACCTCAGGGGATGGCTGGTTAGGCCAAGTGAACTAATGAGTAGAACATCATTCAAAACAAAGACAAATTAATTTCATCATAAACATTAACTGAATACCTATTACTTGCACTATGTTTGGTGCTCTGGGAACCCAAAGATAAACAAATACCATTATAGAAGTAGAAGAGATGTCTGTGAAAGATTATGACAATTTTTCTTGTGATACATTATTGCAGATGTCCTCATTTATAGATTATTAAAAGATCAACTGAGTTAATTGATGATTATCTGCTTTAATAAGAAAACATAGATGGGAAGTAGCATGGGTCATTAATCTTAAGTTGTTGTAGTTGATTATTGATTTCATTATAAATCAAATGGTCGTTCCTTTGAAATGGTTTCTTTCCATACCTGACATACATGATCTCTTTGTTGACACCAGAGAGTACTTCAAGAGTTAAAAGAAAAAAGGAAGCAGTTTTAACTCTTTCTTCCTGGAAGGATCATCCTCAAAACATAATTGAATTTCCTTTTAGGTGTTTAATCTTAAAGATAGCTTACAAAGATCCATTAACTTATCTATCTGTCCTCAGTGATTCTTATGTTGCAATAACAATTGGATCATTTTTCCTACAACTTTCACCTACATTAATTAAATAACTTTCTAATCAAGCTTTAAAAAAATCTTCACTTCTCTGAAATCAGCAAAGAGCAAGTAAAACTCACCATTAAATCATATTTTAAGATAGTAACAAAGTTTTCCAAAATTTGTTCCATTTTTCATTTATTGAATGGGAGAGAAAGTAGGAGAAGCTAACATAAACAAATACACTCTTGTGGATAACGGTTGTGTCAATTTTCATTATTGCTGCTGGTGGTCAAAACAAAATGTCAGTGGTAAGTGTAACCCATGCATGTTGCCCTTGGAATCTTCTCTAGATCCTCTATGTCCTTCAAAGGATTCTTTTCAATTTGTGTACTTACTTACTTGGATTGGCCTTAATGAATCACATGCCATTGGGTGGTTACTATTTCACAGTAGTGGAAGAAGAGGCTCCTGTGTGTCTAGACCTTTCAGTTTAGATGGGAGAATAGAAGAAGATACATGAAGATGTAGACTTGTGTGGCACAAGGTGGGCATAGACACACAGAAAAAGGTAAAGTAAGATAGCCATCCCCATGGTGGGGTAGAACTGACCAAAGGAGGCCTCTTGGAGAAGGTGGGTTTTGAAAAATGTGGACAGATTGAACTGGTATCAAGGAAGACAAGAAAGACAATTGCCCTTGGCACTGCTAATGTAAGAAATATATATTAAATAGGAAAGCCAGTACAAAGATGTAACTCTTCATCCTTCCATGTTTATCAATTTGCATTAAAGAAGAAGTTAGACCCAGAAGTTCAAAATCATTTATAGACTACATAGTCTCTATTTAATGTCTTTATGTGATAATATGCCCTACATACGGTATGCATATGCAAACCTTATTCTAAAAAAATTAAACATTCAAATTGTTAGGTGTATCTCTTAGTCACACAAATAATTGACTTGGATTTGTAGAACCAAGCAAAAAATTACAAAAATCAGAAAAAATGCTGATTAGAAACCATATTTGTGAACTTGAAAAGGGGAAAGCTAGGCTTTGTTACAGCTGAAATTTGGCTTGTTGATGTTTCAGTCCACTTTACAGTGAAATGTAAAAATGTACTCTGGCCCTATTATCCCCCAACTCTTCCAACACACACACACACACACACACACACACACACACACTGGGAGCACACAAGGATTAAAGAAGCAGGGATAATTTAACTAACCTGGACAAGGTGCACAGAGATGTCAAGCTGGAATTACTACTTACCAAAACCTTTTCTTGTATTCAGCATATCACTGAACACTTATTTAATTTAATTTATTTACTGCCTTTCAAACCCTTTCTAGGATAGAAACCCTTTTGGATAAGAACTGAAAAGTAAGTGTACACACGAGTATTTTGTGCAGAAGTTTCCAAACCCTAGAATATTTGCAAAGAATGAGAAAGTGAAGCGTGCCTCTGATGCACTCAGCTTGCATGACCTTGGTAAAATTTCCCTCATCCTTTCTTTCATTGGTCTCTCCTGCACCTACTTTAATGAAGCAAGAGCTGTTTCTGCAATGAGGGTAACCAGTGGAGGAGACAAGGCACCAGAATAATGGCTCTTTCATTGGCAAAGTATGTTTATGCTAAGTCCTTAGGAAATGTCCTTTTATGGGTTCATTTAGAATAAATGCCTTCACAGAGGAGAAAATGCGAGGGGGGAGGGGAAGACAAAGTCCATAAAGCAAACCCTGAATAAGCAGATGGTAAGGCTTGGTAGTCATTCTTGAAAAGTTCAGTAGCAAATGAGGCAGTAATTAGTTAACCATTTTTAAACTTGTTTTAAGTTAGTTACCACTAAGTTTCAATGTGTAAGATTTAGGCCTTGGAGTACAGCCCTCTCTGCTTTCCTAGCAGAGAGGAAAAGCTTAACGTGGGAGCAGGGAACTTCTCTGCAAAACAAAACAAAACAAAACAAAACAAAAAACAAACAAACAAAAACAAGAGTCAATGGAGAAGTTTTAAAATTCTTTAAGGAGTGTTTCTCTGCAAGAAAAACAACTACCTCCATGTGTCTCAGGGTTAGGCAAGCTCATTTAAAACAGTTTGCTGCCTGAATTCTCAGATGCTGCAATTCCTTAAAATCATGTTACCGGCATCTCTGGTCCCCCAGTTAACTACTCTTTTAATTGCCTATTTGAAGTTATCACTTGAAGATGTGTTGGGACTAAGGACAATTTATATTAATTGCCTCTGGGAGGGGAGGGTGAGAGTGGGGTGGCCAGTCTGTTGTGCTTTGAAGGAAGCATTGCTGGACAGAGCTGGAATTCCGGAATGCCCTCAGGTGTTCTGATGTTGTAGGTTTGGGATATGTCTGTGACTTTTTTGTGAAAACACTGCAAAGATGCTCCAGTAACCAAGAAAGAGAAAGAGGAAGGAGTCTTCGGTGTATTGCAAAGGTGCCTGGAATGGCAATCTAGAAAGCAATATGCTAGTTATGAAGAGCGACAATTTCAGGGCAGTAGCTCCGAAAATGCCTTTCCTAAAGGAATCCCTCCAGGACGAAACACAATGCGTCTCTTAGTGACCTTAGTTGAGAAGTGATCTGAGCAATTCCTTCAGGGAAAAACATGTTGTGAATTCCATTATTAAAGCATACTGTCTCAGCGTGGAAGAAGTGTGCGCTGGTCAGGGCACATGGCCTGTGCCTGTGTCAGTACCTTGGGGTGGCACCGATGCAGGAGAGCCCGGTTGCTCCGGGTTTGGAGCTTTGGCGCCCAGGCTGCAGACTCCAGACCTGGGAGCTTCTGCCCGAGCAAAGGGAGATGCGCGCCACTGCGGGCGTCTAGCTGCCTGCGCCCAGAGCTCGCAAGGACCTCAACCTGAGAAAGACACTGGAGCCTGGCACCTGGGTTGGACTTCTGACACATTGGCGCAGCTGCTCCAGGTCTAGACATGGGACAGAAAAACCCGGTCCAGATGCAAAGGTCAAGTCCACACCGGCTCCAAAGCCGGGATAGGGGGATCAATTACAAGGGTGCTGGGGCTGAGCAAATTCGGCCACAGCGACCGAACCTGCGGGGTCTTTTGTGTCTGGGCGTGGAGGGTCGTTAGGACTAGAAAAAGGAGGAAGAAAGTTCCTAGCAGAGAGCGTGTCCCTGCCTCTCCGGAGACCTTCTTCGCAGCTCCTGCGCCGCACAGGAAGTCTTGCCAAACCCGGTGTTGGAGCGAGGTAGGTGGGCTGTGAGACCCAGGCGCTCTCCGATCCTTGGGCCTCTCGGGTCCTTCCTCCATCCCGAGAAAAGTCGGGAGACTCTGAGGGGGGTGTAGGATGCTGAACTTGGGGAGAGAGGAGACCTGTTTACACAGGCATCCCTTTCTTTTCTTCCTGACCAAACAGCCAGCGCTGTATCCGCACCGGAGGAAAATGCCCCGAAGTGCCCCAGCGGTCTGGATTCCAGAAGAGAAGTCGTGAGGATGCGCGCTGCAGGGCCAGGGGTGCACGGGGTATCACGCCGCAGCTCGGTCCTCGGACAATTCTGGGACCCGCGCGAGGTTTCCCAGACGGAGAACGGATTCTGCTGAGAGGAGATCGAAGCTGAGACAGCACCCGAGGCCCAAGTGGCGCGCAGACAGCTCGGGGCGAGCACCCGGGAGCAAGCGGTTTCTGCGGGCGGGACTGGCGGCCGCCCTGGACCCGCAGGTTCCGGACCGGGACGAGAAGGTCAGTAGGTGGACTGGCTCATATGGCCAGGGCTGTGAGGTTAGGTTCGACTTAAAAAAAAATTTTTTTTTAAATCAATCAATCAATCAATCAATCTGGGTAAGGGGTGGGGAGCAGAGGGCATTCCCCACCCCAGGCTGCAACTGCAAAAAAAGCCCAGGCTTCTGCCTTAACGGGAGTCCCAGGGACAATGGGGAGGGGGGCAGCCTCTCATCAGCAAAGCTCGCGCCCAGACGATGCTCCTGCGCCCCTTCCGCGGATCCCGCCTGGGGTGCAGGTCCAGTCTGCCAGCAGGACGCAGGACCGGCTTTCTGGAGGCTCCAGAGGGCGTCCTGTCAACACCTCTCTCCTCTTCTGTGGACAGGGCCGGGTAAGAACTCTGGGAGGCCCCACACCAGAAGAGCACCGTGGATACCCTCCTCTTAGTCCCCTCAAAATAAAAACATTAAATCCCCTATAGTAACACGAAAAATAACATTAACCTTCGGATATTTCTCTATGGCGAACCTATGGTTATCTTTTAATTCAAAAGCAAATTTGCAGGTGCCTCAGCTTTCCCCTGCCTGTGAAATGCCCCAGGCCCCTGCCACCCCAGGTCTGGCTGTCTGAGGTATCCCCCGGCCCAGCAGCCCAGATGAAACCCGCACGTGCTGTCTCTAGGCCCAAATCTGTGTCCTCCCCGGGACGTTCTTTGTGTTTCTAATTCTCCCGGGCCATTTTTTTTTTTTTTTTTTTTTTTTTTCCTTTCAGTTGTCAGAGAAAGAGTCGGATCTATGGAGGTTGTAGCCACGGCCTCGGCCACAGCTTCGGGAATCCCAAGCCAGACCAATGGGCCTTGGAGCCCAAAGCACCAAAGCCACCAAAAGCAACGTTCGCCAACCTCTGTCACCCGGAGGTCGGGAGCCTCGGTGGCTGCCGCCGCGCCGTTACTCCCGGGTGACTTTGCGAAACGCACAGATGGGGACGCCTCCGGCCCGGCACGCAGGGCCGGCTGATGGATCGTCTCATTTCCCGACTTGATGGGCCGGAACCTGGGGTGGCGGGGCTGGGGGAGGGGGCCGTCCGCGTCGGGACCCAGCCGGATGGCCGCGTGGGCCGGGTGGGAGGCTCTGGCCGCCGGATTTGGGTTGGGGGATGAGGGTGCGACAAACAGATCTTAGAGAAAAACCTCGAATCCCCCCCCCCGCCCCGCCCCCTCTGTCTCCATCCCCAACACGAAGTTATCCCTTCCTCTTTTTTCTGTTTTGGGCACAGGCGCCGCGTCCCGGGTCTCCGGGGACAGCGTGACTGTGAGTGCGGTGGCGGCTCTCCGGGGCTCCTGGCCCCGCCTCCTTCCTTGGGCGTCCGCGTCCGCCTGCACCGCGCTGTTGGCATCCTTTCCTGCGGGTGGCTGCAGGAGGGCAGGACTCAGGAAGGACCCTGTGGGGGAAGGGTGTGAAAGCCGCAGGGGGTGAGGGAAAGCTTTCATTCCGGGTCCATCTAAAGTCCAATTCTGGCCTCGGACTGGGAATTTTGGAGAGAGACAGAGGGGCAGGGGTGGAGAGTCAGGGTAGCGGCGAGGGGTGTTGTAGAAGGGAAAATGCACACCGAGCAGCTTGCATCCCGGCTGTCCT
This sequence comes from Herpailurus yagouaroundi, assembly GCF_014898765.1. Lineage (NCBI taxonomy): Eukaryota > Metazoa > Chordata > Mammalia > Carnivora > Felidae > Herpailurus > Herpailurus yagouaroundi. The sequence goes on along the minus strand of NW_024412427.1, from coordinate 22,088,873 downwards.
ACCCTCCAGGGAGACCTAGAAAGACAGGAGCCTCGGGGAGAGACAAAGTAGGCGGTCCCTGTCCGCGCACCTCTTCCAAGGTTCAGACAGGCCAGGCGCGTGAGGAAGCAGGAGCGAGGGGAGAACGCGAGGCTGCGCTTAGGCGAGGTGAGGACAAATGAAGGGGAGATGGGTAGCATCACTGGGGTTCCTGCTTCAGGGCCGTAACTGTGGGGTGTTTTCCTTTCAGCTTGCCAGAATTTCCCCCAGGTCTCAGGAGCAGGAACTCCCGGCTGTGCTCCAGGTGTTCATCCCAGGGCCTCAGGCCTGCCATGAGGAATCCCCGTTCTGGGCGTGCATTTGGGTTCGGTAACCTGCCCTACTCCCCTCCTGCTGGACAGTGGACCACTCTGAAGGCCCCTCTGGCCAGGAACCTGCCACAAGGGTCAGGGCATCCAGCTAGTGCACTGCCCCAATACTAAAGTGTGGTCTGTGGACCCTTAGCATCTCCCCCACCTGGCTGCTGCACAAGCTCCGGCCTCACCTACCGCACTGCAGCAGAACCTGCGTGTGAAAAGGTTACCTAGGGGACTTGTACACCTCTGCAGCTGGAGAAGCCCTGGCCTAATTTCCAGAGCCCGAGTTGACTCCTGCTGACTCCACACAGTGTGTCTCCCGCTTCATCTTCATCATCCGTCCAGTGAGAGGTGTTTCTGAGGTCCCAGGGCAGCTCTGCAGCAACCCCTGAAACCACTCCACCCCAAGGAAATGAAAATCACTAGTTAGTGGAGCCTGGCAGGAATGCAGTTTTAAGGGTCCCCAAATGATTCTAATAGCCAGGAAGAACTAGTAGAGAATTAACTCCCTTTGCAGATCAGCTGAGATATGCCCTGGAGCCTACACAATACTGTGAGTACAATGCTTCAGACCCCTGGGCTCTATAGCCAGATTCACTCTGGCCCCAGCAGATGTGGCCTTGAGCGGGCTAATGAGCCTTGCTGTGCCTCCTTTTCCTTACCTGTAAAATGGAGTTGATAATAATGCTCTACCACAAAGAGCGGGGTTCGGGTTTAGAACCAAACATTTAGAATCAATTTCAATAAATCTTAGTTTATAATGCCAAATAGCTCAATCTCTCATTTTAAGCCCAAATCACAGGCTACTTATTTACCTCTCCCCTCCCCCACCCCAAGGGGCTTTCTTCCAGGGCTCAAAGGCTTGTTTTGGCTTCAATATTCACATCTATTTCTCAGCATTTTAAACATGAAAACTAACATTTTAAATCGCTTAGCAACTTACTCAACCTGATTTTCTGCAAAGTTGATTTTGCCACTTCCAGAAGCGCTAGTAAAGTATGCTTTTAGCTGTGTGGCTCACCAGGGAAGCTGCTGAAGAAAAATACCTGGAGGGCTTGTTAGGAACAGATGGCTGGGCTCCACCCAGAGTTGCTGATTCTGTGAGTCTGGGAAGGGGCTGAGTACGTATCTAACAAGCCCCCAAGTAATGCTGATGCTTCTGGTCAGAGGGAACCACACTCTGTGAATCACAGTGCCAAATGAACGGTCTGCTCCAAGCCTGGTGGAAATCTTACAGCAGCACGGTCCATAGAAATATAATGCAAACTACAATTCTAACTTGAAACGTTCTGGGAGCCACATTTCATTCTTAAATTGTTATGTATTTATTTTCTATTGAAATATATTTGACATATAATCTTGTATAAATTCAAGGGGTAGATATGTTAATGTGATACATTTATATCGTAATATGACTGCGGTTGTAGCAATAGTTAGCATTTCTGTCACTCCATATAATTATCGTTTCTTTTTATGTGGTGGGAATAATGAAGATCTAGTCCCTTAGCAAGTTTCATGATGATACAATATTGTTGTCTATATGTGTGGTCTGGATCTCCAGGACTTATATATTGACTAGTTGGAAGTTTGTATCCTTAAACAATATCTCTTCTATTCCTACTCACTGGTAATGAATCACCATTCTACTCTCTGTTTCTATGAGTCTCGTAGCCACATTTTAAAAAGTAGAAAAGAAAAGGGTAGAATCAATTTTGAGAATAGATTTTATTTAATGGAATATATCCAGAATTAACATTTCACCATTGAACTAATAACAAACACTGATGAGCCATTTTATTTTATTTTTTTTTTTTACTTTTTAAATGTTTATTTTTGAGAGAGAGACACACACAGAGTGCTAGTGGGGAGGGTCAGAGAAAGAGGGAGAAACAGAATCTGAAGCAGGCTCCAGGCTCCAAAGCCACCACAGAGCCCTAAGTGGGTCTCGAACTCACAAATGGTGAGATCAGACCTGAGCCGAAGCTGGACACTTAACCTACTGAGCCACTCAGACGCCCCATGATGAGCTATTTTATATTTTGTATTAAATGTAAATGTACTTTGTATTTTTGTATTAAATGTTTGAAATCTGGTATTTCTAATCTGGAATAGCCACATTTCAAGTACTCAACAGTCGCACAAGTCTGGTGGTTTCTCTAGGAGACAGGCATGTCTAGAGAATTCTTTCAACTGGAAAGAGATGGACATGAATTTCATTCTTCCAGGCCATGATATTACTGGTGTGATGATCAATCAGGTTCATGTTCTGAAAGGATGTTTAGGGGACATCTCTTGTTTTGCTTCCCCAAGCTCCGGCATCCACGTTCTTTAACTATATCCTACTTTGCTAGAAGGAAACCCTGTCTGTAACTCAGCCCATGGGATCCTGGCACTCTTTTTTTTTTTTTTTAACATTTATTTATTTTTGAGACAGAGAGAGACAGAGCATGAATAGGGGAGGGTCAGAGAGAGAGGGAGACACAGAATCTGAAACAGGCTCCAGGCTCTGAGCGGTCAGCACAGAGCCTGACGCGGGGCTCGAACTCACGGACCACGAGATCATGACCTGAGCCGAAGTTGGATGCTTAACCGACTGAGCCACCCAGGCGCCCCAGTCCTGGAACTCTTGAATCAGCTATTGATTTCTGATTTAGGGATCAATATCTGACTTTACAAAGGAGGATGAGGTATTTCCCAGGTCTTCTTGGGAAAGGTATTCTTGTTCTCCTCTGGACTTAGTTAAGAGAATATAAGGTCTGGAGCTGCTAAAGGTGACAATTTGAACTTCTGTCATGAAGAAACAAACTTTCTAGTAACATAGGGAAGATCAGAACTGAGAAAGTGAGCGAGAGAAACCAGCCCATGGGACTTGATTCCTTAACTCTGCCCCACTTAAAAGCCAGCTGTGATTCAGCCTATCTATTCTACCTTTTAAAAGATAGGGAGGGATTCATTTTAGAAGATTGTAGGTATCACAGGGGCGCCTGGGTGGCGCAGTCGGCTAAGCGTCCGACTTCAGCCAGGTCACGATCTCGCGGTCCGTGAGTTCGAGCCCCGCGTCGGGCTCTGGGCTGATGGCTCAGAGCCTGGAGCCTGTTTCCGGTTCTTTTTTTCCTTTCTCTCTTTGCCCTCCCCCGTTCATGCTCTGTCTCTCTCTGTCCCAAAAATAAATAAACGTTGAAAAAAAAAATTAAAAAAAAAAAGAAGATTGTAGGTATCACAAGCTGGGCTAGAGTGGCAATTTGCATTTGTTGGACAGCTTACTCTATCATTTAAGCCCTTTGATATATTATTATTTTCTAAACAACATTAGCAGGAATGTAACTTTTAAGGTAGCAGCCCATTTTGGGAGTCCTTTTTCTTAAGAATGTTCTGTGTATGAGTTGCAATCTATTGTGCCTTGACACTAGGAGGCTTGATAAGAGATCAGGATCTGATGTGGTCCAAAAGGCTGCTCTTCACTTTCCCTTTGAAATAGACCTTCACAGGAGTATGGATGAACACAGGTATTGTTCCTTGTTAAGTGGCTATAATAATACATTTCACACACCTCTGACTATAGTTGAATACATTACATTGTGGTTATTTTTCTATTTTCTCTGCTAGACAAGAATTCCTTGAGGGCAAGGATCACATTTAATACATCTCTGTATTCTCAACACCTACAATAAGGTCTGGAACCCCACGGATGCAAAGTAAGGTTTTCTGATTTACACAGTTCTGTCAAGGCTTTGTTATTTCCCAGAGTCACACTGCCCACAGGTACACGGAAGTAAAATACTTGGAAATCATCATATTCTGCAAGTATCTGTACATTACCAATGGCTGATGTCCATTATAGAAACAAACATTTGTGGGTATTTATCAGACTGTTCTAAGCTCTATTCTAAACAGACCAAGACACTAGGCATTTTCCTGTCTTTAGACTTTTCCCCTACTATTCCTTCAACCTGGAATGCTCTGGTCACTCCCTCCGTTTGTCCATGAATCTGTCACTCACCTCCCTCACATCTGTCTTCAAATGTCCCTGTCTCGAAAAGGGCTTCCCTGGACATCCTGTTTCCAAAGACACCCTGTCTCTCCTGACAGCTATACCCCTCATCCTACTTTGTAGCTTAATTTTTCCCCATATAACATATCACTTTTTTTTTAACCTTTCTGTATTTCATCAAATCTAAGGTTGTCATGTTATTGTAGAAACACACTATTATTTTATGCACCACTAAGAAAAGATGCCAATTAAGCCATGGTATGCCATCAATTAAGACTTATTTTGACTTCAGATCCTAAAAGTGAGGGAAAAACATGTGGTTTTAAATCAATAAAATACAGTACTATGAAGTACAGCCATTTGCATTATTGTCTGGCCACTTTCAGTAGAACAAATATTTTGATCTTTTTTTTTTAAACTTCTAGTTTCTTAATGCCTTAAATACTCACTAAAACATAATAATCGTTTAAAACTTTGTTGAATGTGGAAAGATAAAGCCTGTTTCTTTAGAAGTGAGACCAGAGATCAAGAAAATAGGAGGCACTTGGGTGGTTCAGTTGGTTAGGCGTCCGACTTTGGCTCAGTTCATGGCTCAGGTCATGATCTCGAGAGTTTGAGCTGTGCTGACAGCTCAGAGCCTGGAGCCTGCTTCAGATCCTGTGTCTCTGCCTCTCTCTGCCCCTCCCCTGCTCACCATCTGTCTGTCTGTCTGTCTGTCTCTCTCAAAAACAAATAAACATTAAAAAAAAAAGAAAAAGAAAAAGAAAATAGGAAACAATATAATAAATGCTTAAGTGGAAGATGACAGGAAATTTTCTTTGGAAGCTGAGAGAAATGTGTCTCCGTTAGCCTGGCAGTGGGGAGGCTTCCCAGGGGAGGTGATGGTCAAGCTAGTCTAGAAGGGTATGGAGGCACATACTATAGGGGAGGATTTCCCAAGCAGAAGGAATAGCGTCAAGGCCCAGGATATAAATGAGTACAAAAGTTAGGAGAACCAGGGGGTATTCCATACGACCAAACTGTGTGTTGTGTCTAAAGCTGTGGTTCCTAAACTTGAACATGCATCAGAATCACCTGCAGGGCTTGTTAACACACAGATTGTTGGGTCCCACCCCCAGAGATTCTGATTCAGTAGGTGTGTGGTGCAGCAAGAGAATTTGCATGTTTACTAGATTCCTAGGTAATGCTGATGCTGCAGGTACAGGGACCCCATTTTAAGAACTGATGGAGTAGGGGGTGGGGCTGGAAGGTTAGAGAAGGGATCAGTCATTTCAACTTGGGTACCATGGCTTGGAGGCTGCCATAAGCTGACCTGTGGTGTGGAAATGATTGAGGGGTGGAGGAAAGTAAGGGGCTCTTTTATTTCTGAATACAGCTTTCTGAGATGTCAGTGAAAGTGTGTGCAGGAACTCTTATATAGTTTCATAAGTTCAGGGGAAAGTCAACAGCTTTTTTGTGGATTAGTTTTCCCTCTTGTTCTTTAGAGGAGCCTGGTACAAATGACATGTAGTGTATTTGTTCTCTTTCAATATTGTCATGGGACAGGCCCAGAAGGCATTAAAAGCGATTTTGAGACTAAAAGTTGCGAAAAGTGAACATTCTGGGAATCGAGTGTTTATACCAAACACGAGATACAGAACAATTTTAAAGAATCACAGGTTGGGGTGCCTGGGTGGCTCAGTTGGCTAAGCATCCAACTGTTGATCCGACTCTTGATTTCTCACATTGGTTCAAGAGATTCTCTTTCACCCTCTCTCTGCCTCCTCCCCTTCTTTCTACTTTCAAAAAAAAAAAAAAATCACAGGTTAGCTGGAAGTTGCTGCAGAGAATTTCTGCAACCAAATTATTGTTCCAATGAGGAACCCAAGACCCAGGGAGATAAAGTGCTGGGATACAACTCCCCTGCTTCCAGCTTTGATATCCCCTTTAGTAAGAGTGAAAACAGGGCCCCAGAACTTGTGCTCTTGGCCAGACTCCCTCATCCTTACATACTCCTCAACACCCACAGCCTCATGATCACCATCTTCCTGGAAACCACTAAGACTATTCTCAATGTCAGACACCCCAGGGCACTAGCTCCCCACCCCAGCTGCTTCCAATATGGCTCTGAAAACCCCCTTACTGATGTCATTTCCCCTCTCCACCCCCATATTCTGAAACTCACTATCAGCATTTCCCATAAATCCTTAATTTCTCTGAAAATTCCCCTCACCTGCTTGCTCTAGCTCAGATCTGGATCTCATATGAGGACACCACTCTCTGTGCATCCCTCTCAAGAGAGGGCTGTACCCCCAAACTCCCCATGCTGTGTCTGAATATGGATGTGTGTCTTCTTTACTCCTCCTTGCTGTCTTCCCAGATGATTCTCTTCTTTTTTTCTAACTTCCTTATTCCCCCAGCTTTGAATTTGATGTCATCAGATTGTAACTCCAGTACTTTTTCTCGTACCACCATGCACTGTCACCACCTGACCCAAACCTGGGGCATGTTCTCATTCCCTGGATATGTTAGCTATTGACTCACTATCACCCTCTGTCATTCCTACATCTTCTTGGTGGTTTTGATGTCCATTGAAATGACTTTCTAACAGCAAAGCCTCTAATTCCTCAAGCTCCTGTCTACCAATGGTCTTGCCATGTCTTCCCTCAACCACTTAACCCACATCCCAATTTTATTCCAGTCCCTGCTCCATTTTTATGCTTCTCTTCATAGCACAGCTCTTCGAAATAATTGCCGACACCATCTCCACATTCACTCTTCCCATTCTCTTGAACCTGCTTCAGCTGGGCTCTTATTCCCATAATCCACTGAGGCTGGTCTTGTTGAGGTGTGATGGTCTTTTGATGTGTCAGCTAGGTTAGGCTAGATTATTCAATCCAATAGCAATCTAGGTGTTGCTGTGAAGATAGTTGTAGATGTGATTAAAGCCCATGATCATAATCAGTTGATTTTTAAGTCAGGGAGATAGTTGAGGTAATCTGGTGGGCCTCATCTAATCAGGTGAAGGACTCAAGTCTTCTCTGAAGAAAAAAAAAAACTTTGCCTGTGAACACAAGCTTTATCCCATGCCTGAGATTTCCAGACTATCTTTCCTGATGACCTGCCCGATGGAGTTCAAACTTGCCTAGACAACCCTCACGATTGCATAAGCCAATTCTTTGCAAGAAGTCTCTTAATGTGTATCTTCTACTATTTCCTCTTTTCTGGTTGAATCCTAACTGATGTATGACATTCATGATTTCCAAGTTGCCAAATCCAATCACAAATTCTTGGGTCTTACCTGACCTATCAGCAAAATTTGACACAGTGATCATTTCCTCATCCTTGAAGCATTTTTGCCTTGGCCTCCAGAGCACTGCCCTGTCCTGGTGAGTCCAGCGGATCTCTGGCTTCTTCACAATTTCCTCTGGTGGTTACTCCTCATCTGTCCTGACTGTTAATGTTGGAACGCTCAGTCCTCAAATCTATTCTCTTCTCTTCCTACACTTGGTTATATCATTCCATCTTGTTTCTTTAAACGAAATGTGTACATCGATGGACCCAAATGTTCACCTCAAGTAAATCAAATGCCTACTCAGCATCTCCACTGGGATATACAAAGGCATTTCCAACTTAACATGTTCATGATAGTTAATTTTATATGTCAACTTGGCTAGGCTGTGCTGTCCAGATGTTTGGTCAAACGCCAGATTAGAGGTTGTAGTAAAGGTATGTTTTAAACATGTGATCAACATTTAAATCACTAGACTCGAAACAAAGCAGATTATTCTCATAATGTGACTGGGCTTCATTCAATCACTTGAAGGCCATAAGAGAAAAGCCTGAAATCCCCTGAGGAAGCAGGGGTTCTGCCTCCAGACTACCTTCAAAACACACACACACACACACACACACACACACACACACACACTCTACTTGTTCTCTTTCTTTGGAGAACCCAGACTAATACAGTGTCTCAAACCAAACTTCTAATTTCCACCTGCCCCCACTTCCTAAATGCCCACTTCCTCCCAACTTTCCCCACTACAGTTAACAGCAACTCCAGTTATTCAGATACCACATTCAATTCATCAGCAAATCCTGCCATCTCTCCTTTCAAACTAGATCCATGATCTGACCACTTCTCATCATCTTTATTGCAATCTCCCTGGTCTCTGCCACCATCACCACTTACCTGGATAAAAACCTAGTTAACCCTCTGTTTGTGTCTTGCTCCTCTCATAGCTTTTCTTTACATGGACTCAAGAATGACTCCACGGTGTAGGTAAGACCATGTCACTCTCTTTTCAAAACTCTGAAGCGGCTTCCTGTTTCATTCAGATGAAAAAACCAAGTCTATACAGCTCTATATGATGTGGCCACTATTGCCTCTTCTACAATCTCTCAACCTCCTCATTCTGTTCACGTTCTGGACATTCTCCTGCCTCAGGCCCTTTGCTCTTACTGATCCCTCTGTTAGAAATGCTCATCACTAATGATGAAGTTTGGCTGTAAAAGATGGAAAACCCCAAATAACTGTGGCTTAGACAAGATAGCAGTGTATTTATTTTCTTTTTAATTAAGTAGTCTTCATGCTCAGTATGGAGCCCAATGTGGGGATTAAACCCCGAGATCAAGACCTGAGCTCTGAGCTGAGATTTAAGAGTCCGACACTTAATGGACTGAGCCACCCAGGCACTCTGATAGCAGTGTATTTCTGTCAAAGAAAAATCCAGGGATCATAGCTCTAGGGCTGGTAGGCTATTCTGTGGTCTCAGAGACTCAGTTTTCTCCAACCTAGAAAGGATTTCATTCTCAGACCTCCTAATGGTCGGGCCACCATGAAGGAGCAAAAGGTACAGGAAGAAATGGGTCAAAAGAGAGACAACTGATAATCTTTTAAGGAAGGTTTACTAAAACTTCCTCTGTATACTTCCTTGGACATTCCATTGCCTAGAATGTAATCACATGGTCATACCTTGCTTTAAGAGAGCCTGGGAAGTGTGGTATTTATTCTGGGGAGACATGAATCTAATGGAAACTCAGAAGTTCTATTCCTAAAGAAGATGGACAGAAGGATATTGAGAGAAATGCCAGCAATCTCTATCTCAGCATCTATTAACAAGGGAAAGATGCCCAGTGGGGCTTGGAGAAAGTGGTATGAAATTAGATTGGAGAGACAGGTAGATGTGGAAGATTATTTCTAATGACAGTTGCCAACTATTCCTCCCATTCTTGAACATTTATGTCACTCCTCTAATCAAGAGGCATATCTATCTTCACCGGCCCCCACCCCTTGAGTCTGGGCTGACCTTGTGACTTGCTTTGACCAATAGAATGCGGTAGAATTGATGTTATGTGTTTTGGCCTGGGCTTTAAGAATACTGGTAGCTTCCTTTTCTGCCCTCTTGAGATTCAGCTGCCAGAAAAAGACACTCGAACTTGCTCACTAATACTGAGAGACCCTGTGGAGAGGGAGAGGCCAAGCCAGCCATCCTGGCTGAGGCACCAGGCATGAAATCTGTGTTGGACATTTCAGTCCCAGATGGGTTCCCAACCAAACACAGCCATACAGATGATCCTAGCCTATACCAAATGGAGCAGAGAATGGACCAGCTGTTCTTTTGTTGAACATCATGAAATATAATAAACTGTTACTGCTTCAAGCACTAAGTTTTAGGATGGTTTGTTATGCAACAATAGATAACTGAAATAGCAGGGGTCAGATCATGCAAAGGTTTATATTCTCAAGAAAGGTGTTTGGCTTTTATTTTTAGTGCAGAGGGAAGCAATAGAGGACTTTAAATAGATCAGTTACATGATCTGATTTATACTCTAAGAAGGTTACTCTGCTATTGCGTGGAGAAAGGGTTGTAGGGGCTCAAGAGTGGACAGAAATGAAGCCAGGAAGCTGCTACAGTTGTCAAAGTGAGAGATGGCAGGTGATGGTGGCTATGACCAGGGCAATTAAACCAGTAGGGCTGAGAAATGGTTCCATCCCACAAATATTTTAGAGGAAGAGCCAAGAATACTTATTTATTGATTAGACCAAGGGACAACAGAAAGAGAGTAAGAAAAATTGTTCTTAGGTTTTTGACCTGAGGTTGGGAAGACAGTAATACCATTAATAACTAAAACATGGAAGAGCAGGTAAAACAACAACAACAACAACAACAACAACAACAACAAACCCAACAATTAGGAATTCTGTTTTGAGTAAGGTAAGTTTGAAAGGCCTGTAATTTATCCAATGATGGCTCTAAGTGAGGATCAACAAGGAGGAACTACTGAACACGTGAACTAATGACACTGATGACTAAGGATCTTTCTTGTTATTTCAAGGTAGGGCTGTGTTGCTTTGCCCTGCCCCTTAGTTTAGGGTTCGCTTTCTCAGACATGTGTGCAAAATATTGGTGAACCCAAATATTAGACTTCCACATTGGGAAGTGAATTTTACAAAGCACATTGTCCTTGAGACATAGTTTCACGACTTTCTTGGCAACTGGCATGCACACGCAGTGGGCCTGGGATGATTAATGGACAAGATTGTTCATGACCCACTTCTGGGCTATTTCTTCCATTATAAACCCTTCAAAATCTGTAAGGCTGACTGGATTTTATTTCAGTTGGAAATACTACCATCCTTTGTCTTTTTTTTTTTTTATTATAAAACAAAACCAAATAACCCTTCCCTTAAACCCCATGATCTAGTCATATCTCTAGCTGTTTTGTTATTCAAATATAGTGCATACTATAGCATCTGTGTACCTGCCATATTTGTTGAAATATTGATATGGAGGGGAGCCTGAGTTAAATTTGTGATGGAGGGGCGCCTGGGTGTCTCAGCTGGTAAAGCATCCAACTTTGGCTCAGGTCATGACCTCACGGATCATGAGTTTGAGCCCCGCATCAGGCCCTGTGCTAACAGCTTGAAGCCTGGAGCCTGCTTTAGATTCTGTGTCTCCCTCTCTCTCTGCCCCTGCCCCACTCATCTGACTCTCTCTCTCTCTCTCTCTCTCTCTCTCTCTCTCTCTCTCTCTCAAACATAAACAGCTAAAAATTTTAAAAAAGATTCATGATCTTTTAAAAAAGAATCATGATTCAAAGTTGAATAGCTCTCATTAGTTTTGGTGATCAATTTTGATCATTCAAGAATAACTTATTAAGGAATATTCATGGCTTTTGTTGTTTACATGTCTCAGTAATAGGCAATGAATGAGAAAAGAGGGAGAAAAACCTTCTTTATGCTTTTTCCTGATTGACTAATCTATTAAGCAGAAGTCAAGACTCATCTTTTTGCATGGCATTGAGGAGTTTGTTCTCTAATAGGGAAGTTAAGACACAGACACAGACATGCAACACACTCTGGCCACTGGAAGTACCTTTATTTCTCTTCTAATCAAAATAAATCTAGTTTGGATCCCCTCCACTAATCCCACTAACTCTTCAAGGCTGAGGACCAGCCCAGTGTGGCAGACACTCCTGGTGCTGCTCTCCTACACGTGTGGTTTCCCCGCAGCATGGAGAAGCTTGTTAATGCCTCGTGCCTTGAGCACCTGTAGCCTCTTCCCATGGGCTTTCTCCAGCCCCAGAAGTTTGCTCAGCTCATAAGGGGAAGGCAGAAGTGCTCTAAGGTTACTACTCCTGTGAACAACTCTCTTTCAGTGAGAGGAGAAGACTGGAGGCCACATACCCCTTGTCTTCGCCCCTGGTGGGACAATTCTGAGGTGAGTGCTAATTTTCTTCACAAAGTCCCCCAGAATTGAGTCCCAGTTTTCTGTAGCATTAACAGCCCCCAGAATTATGCCGTTATTGATCAACACCCCTACCCCAATGCCTCACTATGTTTCCTGGGGTCACCTCCCCAAAAATACTTGTACCTGAATTCTTGTCTGAGGGTCTAGTTTGCAGAACACATAGACACCCAGCGTCACTTGATTGTCTTCCTCCCCTTGTTTAGAATGATACAATGACACTGTGAGGCACTGGGGGATTGGGGAGGTGGCCACTCCTCAGACCCAGAGTCTACTGCTCCCAATGTTACTTGTTTCAGCCAGCATGGACTGGGCTCCATGTCCAAGGCAGTCTTATCTCTTGGCAGCTCCCTTCCTTCTAAAGGCTTGGAAGCAGCTGGGTGGCCTGCCCATCTGAAGTTCTGCTTCTGCCCAGGCCCTGGGTTTCAGAAAGCCAGTGTGTCTGAGGGCGCCAACAGCCTGTTATGGCTTCCCTTCTCCAAAAGCTGGAGAGGTGGGTTCTTGCCACTCCACTCCTCAACGCTGGGAGCACCTCCATCCCCTTACCTCTTGTCCACTCAGCTTAAGTGGGCTAAAACAAGGGCCCAGCAAACCTTCTCCGTAAAGGGCAAGATAGTAAATATTTCAGACTTTGTGGGGCATACAGTCTGTGACAACTATTTAGCCCTGCTGTTGTAACATGACAAACATAGGTCATACAGAAATGGATGAGTGTGGCTGTGTTCCAATACAACTTTATTTATGGACATTGAAATTTGAATTTCATATAATTTTTACAAGTCAAAAACAGATTTTCTTTAAACTTTTTTCTAATTCCTTAGGAATGTAAAAACTATTTTTAGCTCATGGGCCATACCAAAGCAGGTAGTAGCCAGGATTTGTCCAGTGGGGCCTAGTTGGCTGATCTGTAGGCTAGACTTTCAAAAGCAAAGTCCTGTTTAGATTTTATTATGCTGCTGAATTTCTTTTTTATTGGTATTTTTAAAATTTAATTAATGCTAGGAATGTGTTGAATTTATCAATTCCTGATATATTACCAACAAATAAATCCTTTTAGGGCAGGAATAATATCCTTTTTGCATTTTTCCTATAGTACCTTGCTTGATGGTCTGCATAAGTTGATTTATAATAGCACCAAAAACAGGGAGCTTATTATTCTTTGTGCTGTGGGACTCAATAGTTTCCTCATTTAAAGAAGAAGTGATAAAACCCACACTAATAGGTTGCCATGACAATTAAATGACATTGTGTCTGTGGCAATGCTTTGTCAGTTATTATTATAAAATGTCAGGTGGTATTGTGATTGCGGTTTATAGTTATAAGATGGAATGATCTCTCACAGGGTGGTGGTTCTGTAGCAAAGAGAAATTTGGAGGCTGAGCGATAAATGGATTCTATTCTTTAATCTCCCACCGTATAGTTTTGTGACCTTGGATTCAATAATTTCTCCATCTGTACAATGGTGATAATGTTCTCGACTTGCCTGTAACATGGGGTTTAAATGAGAGAGATTGCTAAATGCTATAACCATGTAAGATTTAACTTTAACATTTGGGGTCTGTGCTAGGAGGGTGTGTGTGTTTAAAGGTGGTTAGGCAGAAATCTAAGATTGGCAACCAATATTCCTGCCCCTTGTGTATATACTTTGTGTAATCTCTTCCTCTTGAGTGTGGAGAGGGCTGCATATGATGAATTTCACTGCATTGATTAGGTTATATTACATTACACACTTGAAAGAATTTTGCAGATCTAATTAAGGTACCAAACCAATGGACTTTGAGTTCATCAAAATGGAGACTATTCCAGGCTCATCTGACCTAGTCAAATGAGCCCCTAACAGGGACTGGGCCCTTCCTGGAAGAGGAGGGATACAACAGAGAGATTGTGCTGCTGGCCTTGCAAAAGGAAGCTGCCATGTTGAAAGAGGATCCATAGATCATCTGTGGCAAGGAGCTATAGACAGCTTCTAGGAGCTGAGAACCCCCCCTGAACAATAGGCAGCCACTAAGGGGGAACTCAGTCCTGTAACTGCAAGGAACTGAATTCTGAAAACAACCCCTTGAATTTGGAAGGGTATCCTGAGTCTCAGATGAGAACATCGCCCAAATGACCCTTGATTTCAGCCAGGTTAGACACAGAGCAGAGAATACAGTCACTCTGCCTAGACTTCCGACTTACATAACTGTGGGGTAATAAGTGGGTTTGCACCTCTTGCACTGTTGGTGGGAATGCAAACTGGTGCAGCCACTCTGGAAAACAGTGTGGAGGTTCCTCAAAAAATTTAAAAATAGATCTACCCTATGACCCAGCAGTAGCACTGCTAGGAATTAACCCAAGGGATACAGGAGTGCTGATGCATAGGGGCACTTGTGCCCCAATGTTTCTAGCAGCACTTTCAACAATAGCCAAATTATGGAAAGAGCCTAAATGTCATCAACTGATGAATGGATAAAGAAGTTGTGGTTTATATATACAATGGAATACTACTTGGCAATGAGAAAGGATGAAATATGGCCTTTTGTAGTAATGCGGATGGAACTGGAGAGTGTTATGCTAAGTGAAATAAGTCAGGGAGAGAAAGACAGATACCATATGTTTTCACTCTTATGTGGATCCTGAGAAACTTAACAGAAGACCATGGGGGAGGGGAAGGAAAAAAATTAGAGAGGGAGGGAGGCAAACCATAAGAGACTCTTAAAAACTGAGAATAAACTGAGGGCTGATGGGGGGGTGGGAGGGAGAGGAAAGTGAGTGATGGGCATAGAGGAGGGCACCTGTTGGGATGAGCACTGGGTGTTGTATGGAAACCAATTTGACAATAAATTTCATAACAAAAAAAAAAGAATGAAACAATGGTTTCTACTCAGTGTCTTCAGGGACACTGAGGAAAAAAATAAGTGGGTTTGCAATAAATTTGTGGCAATTTGTTATGTTCCAGTAGTAGACTAACACAACATGAACTTCCTGTCTAAATGAGGCAATGAAAGTAAAGCATGTAAGAGTAAAAGACAAAAGTCTAACAGACGTGGTCTGGGTCATAGGTTAGGTATCCATTCTTAGAAGGGAAGAATGAGGGAGGGTGTGGTGGGATGGGGGCTTCATGGACAGAAGATTCCTGAGGTCAGCCTTCCCAGCATGGAAGGAAGAAGAGGAGGAGTTTCCTTGGGGAGTGTGGGACTAGAACATGGAAATTTTTTGCCTCCGTGTAGTGTGAGGCCAGAAACAGAAAGGAGAGAGCTTCAAGAATGAGGTAATGCCTCACTGACTCTGTCAAACACTGCTGAAAGTTTCCAATGAGCACATTAGAGGAGACCACTTGGCTAGGTGGAGGTCGTCCATATTTTGAGCAATGTCATTGGGCATGATGGGAGATTCAAAAGGGAGTTTACCTTCACATTAAGGGCAAACTGGTATTCAACAAGCATACCAAGACAATTCAACCAAGAAAGAATAGTCTTTTCCACAAATGGTGCTGGTACAACTGGATATCTACATGGAAAAGAATGGAGTTAGACCCACGTTTCACATCACATACAAAAATGAATTTGGGACGACTAGGTGGTTCAGTCAATTAAGTGCCCAACTTTGGCTGAGGTCATGATCTCAACGGTTTGCAGGTTTGAGCCCTGCAAGAGCATTGGACTCTGCTCTTAGTACAGGATCCGCTTCTGATCCACCTCTCTCTCTGCTCCTCCCCTGCTTGTGCGCACACACTCTCTCTCTCAAAAATAAATAAACATAAAAAAATGAACTGAGAATGGAGCAAGAACCTAAATTTAAGCACTACAACTACACAACTCTTAGAAGAAAAGAGGCCTAAATCTTAGTGACCTTGGATTAAGCAATGGTTTCTTCTGATGTGATACCAAAAGCACAAACAACAAAAGAAATAAATTGGACTTCATCAGGATTAATTACTTTGGTGCTTCAAAGATCCCATCAAAAATGCTAAAAGACAACTCTGAAAGGGAAGATAGTTTTGTAAATCCTATAGCTGATAAGAGATTAGTATTTCAAACGTATACAAATTCTAATAACTCAATGATAAAAAGACAAAACATCCACTTTAAAAATGGGCAAAGTCTCTGAGTAGATATTTCTGCCAAGAAGGTATACAAGTGGTAAATAAGCCCATGAAAAGATAATCAATATTAACCATCAGGGAAATGCAAATCAAAATCCCATGCGTGCTAGAATGGCTATGATCAAAAAGAGGGTTCCCTGTTCTCCACATCCTCACCAACACCTCTGGTTTCCTGTGTTGTTAATTCACCCTGAAACTTATAGCAGAATTAACAACAATAGCCAAATTATGGAAAGAGCCCAAATGTCCATTGACTGATGAATGGATAAAGACGTGGAATGAATATATATATATTCCACATCATGGAATTGTGCCTCTTGTGAGGAGCACTGGGTGTTGTATGCAAGTGAGGAAGCTCTGAATTCTCCTGAAACCAATACTGTACTGCATGTTAACTAAAATTTAAATAAAAATTTTTAAATACAGGTAATAACAAGTGTCCCCAAAGAAATCAGGGCCCTAATGCATTGCTGGTTGGAATGTAAAATGATACAGCCACTTTGAGAAACAGTCTGCCAGTTCATAAGGGTTAAACACAGAGTTGCCATATGACTCAGCTATTCTAACCCCATGTATGTACCCAAGAGAAATGCAACCATATGTCCACACAAAAAGTGTACCTGAATGTCCATAGCAGCATCATTCATAATCGTCTCAAACTGGAAGCAACTCAAATGCCTGTCAACTGATGAATGGGTAAATAAAATAGGGTATCTTCCTTTAAAGTTTGGTATATTGAAAAAAATGCAATTACCTTTCTGAACATATCTAATGTATATTATTAAACATCATACTGAAATAAACTTTGTTAGTAAATCATTAATAGTATATCAGCCTAGTACATTTTTTTCAGAATTTAAAAATTATGTCTTCATATACCATGCAAACATAATGAAGTGATAGGATTTAAACATTTCTAAAAGGGGTTATAGACATTATGTATTCCTGACAAATAAAATTTGCAGTCAAAAAAGCAATCCACACTTAAAAGAATATCACTCATTGAACACTCATGATATGTCCAGAACTGGATGTTCTTTGCACTTAAAATCTCATTTAAGGGGTGCCTGGGTGGTTCAGTCAGTTGAGTGTCTGACTTCAGCTCAGGTCATGATCTCATGGTTCGTGGGTTCAAGCCCCACATTGGGCTCTGTGCTGACAGCTCAGAGCCTGGAGCCTGTTTCAGATTTTGTGTCTCCCTCTCTCTATGCTCCCCTCACCTCCACCCTGCTCACTTTCTGTCTCTCTCTCTCTCTCTCTCTCTCTGTCTCAAAAATAAATAATAAAAACAAAAATAAAATAAAACCTCATTTAATTCTGACAGCAGCCCTATGAGGTAGGTGATGTTATGCCCTTTCTATAGATGGAGGCGTAAATTCAGTGAGGTTAATTAAGTAGCGTGCTTGAAGTCCGCAGTTGGGTAAATACTGGAGTTAGAATTTAAACCCTAGTCATTGTGATCCCACATTACACTGGTCTTTGTCACACTGACCTCTACAAGCAGAAAGTTCTGTATCTCTTAGTTGACTGCAGTTTCACCCATTTCCACTTTGCTTGACACTATTATTCAACTTTATTATAAAATTGCTTGGGACTATTCATGTCCAATTTATTTATCTTACCGTCTCTTTTCAGTTCGACAGCTGCCTCTAGATGGATCTTTTTACTCTTTTCCCTAGGTGTGTCTTTTCTGATCCTTGTCAGAGTTTTTCTCTTATTGACTCTTGTGTTTGTTCAAATAATTTTCTGTTGCTAACTTGGAGAGTTGGCTTGGACAAAGCTGGAAGGGAGGAAGAAGAGGGGATCTTCTGCATCAAACTCTCTGTCTCCTCTCATTCAGCACAGACTTTCTTTTCCTTTTGTGAGAGGTGTGGAGAAAGGCCTGTTTGAAATTTACACTCAAAACTCTCCTAGATAATGCTGCCACTTAGCTGGTTCCCTCTTAGCAATAGGCTTCAGAGGTAAGCTTTGTTATTTTGGCACAATTCCTTCTGATATTCTGAATATATATATGCAATTTTTTATACTAAGTTATATTTTAATTTTTCCCAATTTGCTGTATACCATTAACTTATATCTACTGTCCTAGGTATTTTTTTAAAGCGTGGTTTTCATTAAGATACATACATGCAGCAAAGTACACAAAGTTTAAGTGTATAACTTGATAAGTGTTTACTTAGGTAAACACCCACACACTCATGACCTAGCTCATAGTTATAGACCAGAAGTTCTCAAAATCTTGGTCTTAGGACCCTTTCACACTCTTAAATTGTTAAGAAACTGAAAGAGTTTTGCATAGGTGAATTCTTTCTGTATTGCTATGTTAGAAACTTAAAACAGAAATTACTAAATGTTGATCAATTCAGTAAAAATAACAATGATAAATCCATCATATTAACATCGACTAGTGTATTAAGTTAGCACATTTTTATTAAAAATAACTATTTTCTAAAAACTTGTGAGAAGTGTGGTATTGTTTTACATTGTCACAAATCTCTTTAATGTCTGGTTTCATAGAGGTCATCTGAATTCTGGTATCTTTCTTCAGTCTGTTGTGAGATGTGATTTTCATTGAAGTATATGAAGAAAATCTGGCTTCCCACAGAGACATACTTGAGACAAGAAGACTTCAGAGTCTCTCTGAAAGACTCTTGGAGACACGTTGGTGCACAAAGGCGTGCTTGGTGCATGCTTTGAGAACTAGTTCTATAGATGATTCCCCTTCGCATTGAAGAAACCACTATTCTGACCTCCCCCTTCAAGATCAGCATTATCTTTTCTTAATCCTCATATTCCCAAGGCTTGGCTATATCAGCTAGCTATCACTAAATAACAGACCATGCTAAAACTCAATGACTCAAAATAACATTCATTTACCATTTCCCATGAAGTTGATGGGCTGTTTGGGTGGGTTCACCAGTGTGAGAAGGGCTTGGCCAGTCTCAGATGCATGCTTATGCGTCAGTTGTCAGCTGGTGGGATGGAGGAGATGATGACTTTCCATGAGTTTTCCCTGTCCATCAGAGCCACCCTGCACTTTTTCTCATGGCAGTGGCAGAGATCCAGGAGAAGGAGAAAACTATGCCTCTGCTTGTGTGAAGTTTGCTGCTATTCTATTGGCCAAAGCAAATGACATCGCTAAGTCCAGAGTAAGTGCAGGAGAGCACTGCCAAAGGACATGGGCACAGAAAGGCATGAAAAATTGGGGCTACTAATGCAGTCCATCTACCATACTGGCATGGCCTAAAAGTATAATCTTAGATAATTTTTCAAAGGTATGTATTGTTAGTAAAAAACTAATTGAAAATGTAGAGCACAATAGTAGCCTTCTAATTTTTTCTTTTGGGATGTATGTACCAATTCTGCTTTTTAAAAATTTAAATTCCAGGGTAATTAACATACTGTGTTTTGTTAGTTTCAGGTGTACAGTATAGTGATTCAACAAGTCTATACATTACTCAGTGCTCATCATGATAAATGTACTCTTTATCCCCTTCACCTATTTCAACCATTCCCCCACACCCCTACCCTCTGGTACCCATCTATTTGTTCCCTATTGTTAAGGGCCTGTTTTGGGTCTGTCTCTTTTTTTCTTTGCTCATTTGTTTTATTTCTTAAATTCCACCTATGAGTTAAATCATATGCTATTTATATTTCTCTGACTGACTTATTTCACTTAGCATTCTACCCCTTAGATCCATCCATGTTGTTGCCAATGGTAAGATTTCATTCCTTTCTATGGATGAGTTTATTCCATTGTGTGTGTGTGTGTGTGTGTGTGTGTGTGTGTGTGTATAACCACATCTTCTTTATCCATTCATCTAATGATGGACACTTGGACTGCTTTTGTAATTTGGTTATTGTAAATAATGTAATTGGTTATTGTAAATATTATAGATAATGCTATAAACATAGGGGTGCATATATCTTTTTGAATTCATGTTTTCACATTCTTTGGGTAAATACCCAATAGTGGAAGTACTAGATCATATGGTAATTCTATTTTTGAGAATTTTATTTTTGAGAATGCTGTTTTTGAGGAACCTCCCCATACTGTTTTCCACAGTGGCTGTATTAGTTTGTATCCCCACCTACAGTGCACACAGTTTCCTTTTTCTTCACATCCTTGCCAACACTTGTTGTTTCTTGTGTTTTGGGTTTTAGCCATTCTGACAGGTGTGAGGTGATAGCTCATCATGGTGTTGATTTGCATTTCTTTGATGATTAGTGATGTTGAGCACTTTTTCACTTGTTGTTGGCCATCTGTATGTCTTTGGAGAAATGTCTGTTCATGTTTTCTGCCTGTTTTTTTTTTATGGATTATTTGCTTTTTTGGGGGTTGAGTTGTAGAAATTATATACTTTGGATACTAACCATTTATTAGATATGTCATTTGCAAATTGCCAATGCAAAATAAACCTTTTTTAAAATTTTAAAGTGAGAGGCATCTGGGTGGCTCACTGGTTAAGCTTCTGACTCTTGGTTTCGGCTCAGGTCAGGATATCATGGTTTGTAAGATGGAACCACTCATTGGCCTCTGCACTGACAGCACAAATCTTGCCTGAGATTCTCTCTTGCCTTCTGTTTTGCCCTCTGTCTATGCCCCATCCCCACTCATGCTCTCTATCAAAACAAATAAACTTAAAACAATTTAATAATAAACACTTAAAAAAAATTTTTTTTCAACGTTTATTTATTTTTGGGACAGGGAGAGACAGAGCATGAACGGGGGAGGGGCAGAGAGAGAGGGAGACAGAGAATCGGAAACAGGCTCCAGGCTCTGAGCCATCAGCCCAGAGCCTGACGCGGGGCTCGAACTCACGGACCGCGAGATCGCGACCTGGCTGAAGTCGGACGCTTAACCGACTGCGCCACCTAGGCGCCCCAATAATAAACACTTTTAAAGAGAAAGGAAAAGAGTTTTATTCTAGCCAAAGTTAGCATAGCTATTCAGGATACACAATCTTCACAAAAAAGAAAGTGCTCTAGAGAAGGAACATTTGGCACTGGATTATATATGTTTTTACATAAAAAGTTACAAATCATGACATAAAACATGCCAGAGAATAAACTTTATCTTATGCTTTTAGTATATGTAAGTTTGCAAGATTCAGAGGTATGGGAACTTAGGGAATTTTTTTACTCTTATCTTTAGTTTGAAACATTTCTTTTGGGTTATTTGCTAATGAAGCAGATAGACAATGTGAGCTTGGGGGCAGAAATGCTTTGAAGTTTGGTTAAGTCACTCTGACCTTGGCAAAAGTTAAAGTATAGCTTCCATGGAAGCCCTAGGAGGAGGGCCCACAAACATTAAAAGTTGAAAATTTCCTTTATCATTTCCCCCTTTTGATCAATAATCTTTCCTCAGAGACCATTGATGATCAACCTTTTGTTTTTATGTCCCTCAGTGCCAAGATGCCTGACTTATCTACTCTGGGTCAATCAAGTTCCCTTGTTGCTAGGTATGAATATATATATACCATTCTAGGGTTCCTCGTTGTGTGGGTGGGTGGGGAACTTATTGTAACATAAATGGTGGGAAGTTTAAAAGTGATATATGTTTTCTATTAAGTCTAATTGCTGAGTAAGTATAGTATGTGTGCTTGGTTTAGATTGTCTGTTTTTGCATTTGGTACAGTAATTATAACAGAGATACATGGACAGTAAAAGAATTCAAATAAGTCCAATTTGCAGGAATCAATGTGATGTTGGAATAGACTCAGGAGAAGAAAAATCCCAAGAATCCTTTACATACATCTTGACAACAGACTAAGGAAATGTATGATTATTAATGAGAAAAGATGAAACATGTACACTGAGCAAGCATAGAAGCACTATGTATCACACATTCATTTTGAGTGGAGACTTAGTGTTGGAACAAGGCTAAATTCAGTCCCTGACATCAGGAGGTTATCTTAGAACAAGGAGAAGGGGCTATGGTCATGCTTTAAGAGCTGGTATAACCTGGATGGTGTCTCAGTCTTGTTGTCTCAATTAAGGAATGCAGGGCCTTGCTTGTTCATAGGCTGGATCAGTATCAGTTGACCTTGAGTGCAAGCTTTTGCAGAGACAGCTAGTGAGTGTGTTAGTGGGGTCTGAAAAGACACTATAGCTGAATGGGAGAAATAGTTCTTGGAAAAACAAGCTTTAAGTTTTTTGCTAGTTTCAAATTTATGGGGCATGGTTTTAATTCCCCTCTGAGTTATGATCATTCCTCAGTCTTGAAGAATTGGGATGATGACCACTCTAACTACTTCCTTATTTCCTTGGGTGAGGTAGGTTTTGGGTAAAGAGCAGTTTTTGTAAATCTTAGCTGTAACATGCCTATGTGCAGGGCTAAGCAGAAGTTTTTAACCATAGGTCACAGCAGCAAGGGAAATAAAAGCAACATGGAGTCAGACATGCTGATATTTTTTTCTGTTATAATTTCTGTTCTAATTTCCCATTGTCAATCCATTATTCCATTTCTCTGGAACACGGTCAGAGATCTGGCTTCTATAACTGCTTCAAGATGAATTAGAGTGCAGTAGGGGCTTTGGAATGGAAGGGTTTGACATGGTGCAGGATGCAAATTTGGTCTCTTTTTCTAATGAAAGGAGTATTCAGAGATAGTTATTTATTTGAGGACTTGGATACTTTCTTTTTTTTTTTTAATTTTTTTAACATTTATTTATTATTGAGAGAGACAGAGAGAGAGAGACAGAGCATGAGCAGGGGAGGGGCAGAGAGAGAGGGAGACACAGAATCCGAAGCAGGCTCCAGGCTCTGAGCTGTCAGCACAGAGCCCGATGCAGGGCTCGAACTCACAATCCAGGAGATCATGACCTGAGCCGAAGTCAGTAACTCAACCAACTGAGCCACCCAGGTGCCCCGAACTTGGATATTTTCTAATATAGTTTGGAACTATCTGACACCATTAAAGTTATCCCCAGTATATTCTAAGGAATAGTAACAGTATAGTCAAACCCAATTTTATCATTCCCTCTAAATTGACCTGTTATTTTTTTAATGTTTTAATTTATTTTTGAAAGAGCACAGTGGGGGAGGGGCAGAGAGAGAGAGCGGGGAACAGAGGATCTCTGCGCTGACAGCAGAGAGCCCGATGTGTGGGGATCAAGACCTGAGCCAAAGTTGGTTGCTCAACCAACTGAGCCACCCAGGTGTGCCCAAATTAATCTGTTGAGGGGTATTCAAAAGAATAGATCAGTAAACTGGTCCCAGCCACCTTGGAAAAGGAGGGTGTGGTAGTCAAGGGCTTCTTGTAGCCAAATGGCTTGCTGCCTGATTGTATTCATATGGATTCTTATTTCCCAGGAGGAGTTAATACAGGTGCATTAAGTGGTATCAGTCATCATATAGATTCTGCCTTATTCAGCAAGCAATTAGGTAATTAATAAGAGGTATTTCAATGGAAACAAAAGGAAAACCCAAGTTAATGGTTGGACCAGATTATAAACCCAGTGTCTGACTCTCTAGTGCTGCCAGTAAGAAGGTTTTTAGGTGTCAGTCTTGAGGTATCCTTAGGTGGACTGGGAGCAGGCAGTGGCAATCGGATGGATTTCTCTGGTATGTAGTTCAAATGCCTCTGGTGATCCTTGAGTGGCTCATAAAGCGACAGGCACTATGATTGTCTATATAAAAGCTATTGTGGCAGTTTCTCCAAAGTTTGTTGTCTTTCTTTTTTTTTTTTTTTTTAATTTTTCGGAAGTTTATCTCAAGTTCTGAAGTTTATCTCCAGCTTCAGTATGCAGGGCCTCAGGAAAAAGGCAGTTTTCGTTCTTAATGACTTTAAGACAAGACAATGGGAAAAGATGGGAAACCTTAGTTTGTAGAGTCACAGCCAGATATTCAAGGAAACCAGAAGAACTCAGGATCCAGCCGAGTTTTACGGGCAAACAACAAACACTCAAAGACAATCAGAACTAGAATCTAACATCTACAAACATGTGTTATTGAAACTTAATTTCACTCCAAGATCATCTTCATTTCCTGTCAAAGACAATCAAATTAGGGCTAATTTGTTTGTGAAATAAGGCTAGTTTTAACAAACTTGGCCTAATCATTTACATAAGCACATCAAGAATACTGATTGACCATATAGGTTCTTTTAAATCTGCATTGTTGGAACTTTAAAAAAAGACTTTTTTATGTTTATTTATTTTTGAGAGACAGACTGGAGGAAGACTAGAGTGAGGGAGACAGAGAATCTGAATCAGGCTCTGCATTGACAGCAGAGAGCCTGACATGGGGCTTGAACCCACGAACCACGAGATCATGACCTGAGTCAAAGTCTGACGCTCAACTGACTGAGCCACCCAGGCGCCCCTTGTTGGAACTTTTTATAAGGAATCTCAAATTGAGCCTTTAACAGCTTTTTAAGGCCAGAAGCTAACCCAAATATTTGCATCAGACTTGTCTTCAATACTTGCAGATTTGGGTGAATTCCTTTCTTCTCCAGTTCCCTAAAACATTTTGAGATTCATGCACCTGCTAGGAAGTGACATTCTATTTTTTAAGTTTATTTATTTATTTTGAGAAAGAGAGAGAGAGAGAGAGAGAGAGAGAGCAAACAGGGGAGGGGCAGAGAGAGAGAGAAAGAGAGGAATAGAGAGAATCCCAAGCTGTCAGCATAGAGCCCGAATCCCAGGAACCGTGAGATCATGACCTGAGTCAAAACCAAGATTCAAATGCTTAACTGCTTCATGAACTGAGCCACGCAGGCACCCCAGAAAAGGCATTCTTTATTCAGCTTGTAAGGTTACTGGGAACCCTGTAAGCAAGGTATCAGGCCAACATTTCCAAGGGGCTCTATTGGCACCATAAAGTCAACCTTAGTTCCTTAAAACTCTCTGTTCATATCTGAGTTTATGCATGTATCTTTTAAATATGACATTTCAGTCAGAGCCTTGGTAATATAACCAATATTTCCAATGGTGTCCTGTTACAAGGAGAACAGATTCTCACTGAACCTATGTAAATAATTACAATTCGGGGCGCCTGGGTGGCGCAGTCAGTTAAGCGACCGACTTTAGCCAGGTCACGATCTCGCGGTCCGTGAGTTCGAGCCCCGCATCAGGCTCTGGGCTGATGGCTCAGAGCCTGGAGCCTGTTTCCGATTCTGTGTCTCCCTCTCTCTCTGCCCCTCCCCCGTTCATGCTCTGTCTCTCTCTGTCCCAAAAAAAATAAGTAAACGTTGAAAAAAAAATTAAAAAAAAATAATTACAATTGCCATGAAAGAAAGAATACTTGTTGAGAGTTTCTGAATTCTGGCAAGTTCAGATATAGAGAAAGATAAATGTTCCAATTTGTTCACAAAGAAATACTTTATCGTATTTCTGTAAGTCATAGATATCTTAAGAGAATAAGTTTCCTTGAGTCTGGAAGAGCAAACATTAGAGAACCAGCCATGTTTCAAACGAGAATCATGAAAACCATAATCATCTTCCTTAATTTATTTAGTCTCATTATTAATTCTTACTCTGTCTGAGTGTAGTTTTCTTACTAGTTCTGGAAATTCATAGTTTTAAGATATTAAGGGTATCAGAAGAATGTATTTGTCAAAAGTCTTTTCCACAAATCTCCTTGAAGCTGAAACACATTTTGCAAGAGCATCAGAACAATAAGTGTAAATGGCAAGACTAAAAAATTGGCCATGGTTAAAGACCTGATGAGAGTGCATTACAATGCAGTTGACAAGGAAATTTGGTTATTCCTGTGACACACAATATTTTAATAATTAGAATGTTAAGTGATGACATTATACCAGCGTTTATTAAAATTTTATTTAATTTAATAATTTAATTTAATAATTTAATTTAATAATTTTTGGAACAGTGATAGCATTGACCTACATAATAGAACCTAAGAAGATCTATTAAAACATTTGTTTGATAATGCTTCCCTTATAACTTAACATATCAAATAAACAAGCCCAATTAGTCAAAAAGACTTCATTTAGAATTTGAATTTTGGAGAAGTTTGTTAAAAATCTTTAGAATGTTTTAAAGCACATGCCTAAAAAGGATTACAGATCATTACAAAACTTAAAACTTAATTGTCAGTTTAACCCAAGGTGGCCAGCAGAGATTCTATGGAACATTCTATAGTTGTTAGCAAAACTTAGCTAGCTCCTTTAATATTGAAAAGTTTCAGTTTTCTAAGTAATTAAAGACCTGATTAAAAAACAAATACAGGTTGGCTCTCTTTATCATTTTCTGGCAGCCTCAATTACATATGGCAGAATTTTAGCTCTTAGAAATTTTAGTCTGCAGTGAAAACTAATTAGTAACCAATCGTGATCTGTTACACCAGAATTTTTTAGAATGGCAAATTTATTAATATATTTCATAATTTGTAGAAATGTATTTTTCATAGTAGAATGGCCAATAAAGCATAAAACATGTTTACTAACAGACCTGAGTATCTTCAGTTTCTCTGTAATAAGAAGTCCAAAGCAGATAAGCTTATGGTTAATTAATTAATGTTTCAGTGCTTTATCTTATTTCAGAAAGACTTAGACATCTGATGAATTCAACCTAATTTATCATTTAACCTAGCAAAACATCAAAGTTTTGGGTTACTAAAGATTTTGAAAGCGGGGCACCTGGGTGGCTTAGTCGGTTTAAGCATCCAACTCTTGATTTCCTCTCAGATCATTCTCTCATGGTCATGAGCCCAGTGTCATCTCTGCCCTGAGTGTGGAGGCTGCTTGAGATTGTCTCTCTCCCCCTCCCTCTGCCCCTCCCTGCTTTTGCTCTCTCTCTCTTAAAAAAAAAAAAGAAAAGAAAGAATTTGGAAGCTATTCAAAAGTTAATCTACAAACCTTTTCGTTTATTTTATTTATTTAACCTACTTGTTCTTAATAATTATCCATGAAAGCTTTGAGACAGACAAAATCAACTATCATTTTAAGTCATTTTTTTCTTTTATTTTAAAATCCAGTATAATTAACATACAGTGTTATATTATTTTCAGGTATATTATATAGTGATTCAGCACATTCATACATCACCCAGTGCTCATCCCAAGTGCACTCCTAAGTCGCCATCACCTGTTTCACCCATCCCCCTGCCCACCTCTATAGATAAGAATCTGTTTTGGGGCACCTGGGTGGCTCAGTCAGTTAAGCATCTGACTTTGGCTCGGGTCATGATCTTGCACTCAATGAGTTCAAGCCCCGCGTCGGGCTCTGTGCTGACAGCTCAGAGCCTGGAGCCTGCTTCAGATTCTGTGTCTTCCTCTCTCTCTGCCACTCCCCTGTTTGCACTCTGTCTCTCAAAAATAAATAAATGTTAAAAAAAAAAATTAAAAAAAAAAGAATCTCTTAGGTTTTTTTTCTTTGCCCATTTTTTTGGTTTGTTTTTTAAATTCCATATATGAGTAAAATCATAAGGTATTTGTCTTCCTCTGACTTATTTGGTTAGCATTATACTCTCCAGATCCATCCTTGTTGCAAATGGCATGACTTCGTTCTTTTTTATGGCTTCCATAGTTTGACTATTGTAAATACTGCTGCTATAAACATAGGGGTGCATGCATCCCTTTGAGTTAGTGTTTTTGTGTTTTGGGGATAAATACCCAACAGTGCGATTACTGGATCCTAGAGTAGTTCTATTTTTAATTTTTTGAGGAACGTCCATACTGTTTTCCACAGTGGCTGCACCAGTTTGCATTCCTACCTACAGTGCATGAGAGTTCTTGCTTCTCCACATCTTTGCCAACACTTGTTGTTTCTTGTACTTTTGATTTTAGCCATTCTGACAGGTATGAGATGATATCTCATTGTAGTTTTGCATGTCCCTGATGATGAGTAATGTTGAGGATCTTTTTGCTTGTGTATTGGCCATCTGTATGTCTTTTTTAGATAAATATCTGTTCATGCCTTCTGCCCATTTTTTAATTGGATTGTTTGTTTTCTGGGTGTCGAATTGTGGAATTTTTTTACATATTTTGAATACTAATCCTTTGTCAGATATCACTTGCAAATATCTTCTCCCACGCAGTGGGTTGCCTTTTAGTTTTGTTGATCATTT
Source organism: Herpailurus yagouaroundi (assembly GCF_014898765.1). Lineage (NCBI taxonomy): Eukaryota > Metazoa > Chordata > Mammalia > Carnivora > Felidae > Herpailurus > Herpailurus yagouaroundi. The sequence goes on along the minus strand of NW_024412427.1, from coordinate 22,060,698 downwards.
CCTTCACTGTGCAGGTTTTTAATTTGATGTGGTCCCAATAGTTTATTTTTGCTTTTGTTTCCCTTGCCATGGGAGACATAGCTAGAAAAATGTTGCAATGGCTGATGTCAGAGGAATTACTGCCTGTGTTCTTTTCTGGGATTTTCATGGCTTTAGGTCTCACATTTTGGTCTTTAATCCATTTTGAATTTGTTTTTGTGTATGGTGTAAGAAAGTAGTCCAATTTAATTCTTATGCATGTAGCTGTCCAGTTTTCCCAACACCATTTGTTGAAGAGACCGTCATATTCTTTCCTGCTTTGTTGAAGATTAATTGACCATATAATTGCGGGGTTTTTTTGCTTGGTTTTCTACTCTGTTCCATTGATCTATGCATCTATTTCTGTGCCAGTATCATACTGTTTTGATTATTACTCCTTTGTAGTATAACTTGAAGCCTGTGATTGTCATACCTCCAGTTTTGCTTTTCTTTTTCAAAATTGTTTTGGCTATTTGGGGTCTTTGGTGATTCCAAATAAAGTTTAGGATTTTTTCATTCTAGTTCTGTGAAAAATAGTGTTGGTATTTTGATAGGGATTGCATTAAATATGCAGACTGCTTTGAGTAGTATGGAAATTTTAACAATGTTTGTTCTTCCAATCCATAAGCATGAAATGTCATTCCATTTCTTTGTGTCATCTTCAGTTTCTAACATTAATGTTTATAGTTTTCAGAGTACAGATTTTTCATTTCCTTAAGTTTATTCCTAGGTGTTTTATGATTTTTTGGTGCAATTGCAAATGGGATTGTTTTCTTAATTTCTCTTTCTGCTGTTCCATTATTAATACATAGGAATGCAACAGATTTCTGCACATTGGTTTTGTATCCTGCAACTTTACTGAATTCATTTCTCAGTTCTAGGATGTTTTTGGTGGAGTCTTTGGGGTTTTCTATATAAGATATAATGTTATCTGCAAATAGTGAAAATTTTACTTCTTTTTTTTTTTTTTACATTTATTTATTTTTGAGAGAGAGAGAGAGAGCGCGCGCGCACAAGTAGGGGAGGGGCAGAGAGAGGGAGACACAGAATCGGAAACAGGCTCCAGGCTCTGAGCTGTCAGCACAGAGCCGGGCGCGGGACTCTAACCCACGACCCGCAAGATCATGATCTGAGCTGAAGTCGGAAGCTTAACTGACTGAGCCACCCAAGCGTCCCAAGTTTACTTCTTCCTTTCTAATTTGGATGCCTTTCATTTTTCTTGGTCTGATGGCTGTGGCTAGGACTTCCAGTACTATGTTGAATAAAAGTGGTAAGAGTGGATATCCTTGTCTTATTCCTGACCTTAGGCGGAAGCTCTCAGCTTTTCCTATTAAGAGTATGATATTTGTGTGGGTTTGTCATAGATGGCCTTTATTATGTTGAGGTATATTCCTTCTAAACCTACGGCTTTTATCATGACTGGATGTTGTATTTTGTCAAATGCTTTTTTCTGCATCTATTAAAATGATCATATGCTTTTTTATTGTTTTTATTTCTTTTTTTTATTTTTATTTTTTATTTATTTTTTTAAATATGAGCTTTATTGTCAAATAGGTTTCCATACAACACCCAGTGCTCATTCCAAAAGGTGCCCTTCTCAATGCCCATCACCCACCCTCCCCTCCCTCCCACCTCCCACCTCCCCTCAGTTTATTCTCAGTTTTTAAGAGTCTCTTATGCTTTGGCTCCCTACCTCTCTAACCTCTTTTTTTTTTTAAGTTTATTTATTTATTTTGAGAGAGAGAGAGTACAAGTGGGGGAGGAACAGAGAGAGAGAGAGAGAGAGAATCCAAAGCAGGCTCCACACTGTCAATGCAGAGCCCAATGCAGGGCTCAAACCCACAAACCACAGGATCATGACCTGAGCCACAACCAGGAGTCACACACTTAACTGACTGAGCCACCCAGGCACCCTTTTTTATCCTTTTTCTCATTGATGTGATGTATCATGTTGATTGATTTGCGAATATTGAACTACCTTTGCATCCCAGGAATAAATCCCACTTGATTGTGTGAATGATTTTTTTAATGTACTGTTGGATTTTGTTTGCTAGTATTTTGTTGAGGATTTTTGCATCTATGTTCATCAGGGATATTGGCCTGTACTTCTCTTTTTTTGTGGTATCTTTATCTGGCTTTGGTATCAGGACAATGCTGGCCTCATAGAATGATTTTGGAAGGTTTTCTTCCTCTTCTATTTTTTGTAATAGTTTCAGAAAAATAGTTATTAACTCTTCTTTAAATGTTTAGTAGAATTCACCCATGATGCCACCTGGTCTTGGACTTCTGTTTGTTGGAAGTTTTTTGATTACTGATTTAATTTCATTGCTGGTAATCAGTCTATTTGGATTTTCTGTTTTCTTCCTGATTCAGTTTTCAGAGGTTATGTGTATCTAGGAATTCAACCATTTCTTCTAAATTGTCCAATTTGCTGGCATGATGGCATATCATTTTTCATAATTGACTCCTATAATCCTTGTATTTCTGTAGTATTGGTTGCTATTTCTCTTCTTTCTTTTCTGAATTTATTTGAGATCTCTCTATGTCTCCCTCCCCCTCCCTCCCTCCCTCCCTCTTTATGAGTCTGGCTAAATGTTTATCAATATTGTTAATTTTTTCAAAGAACCAGTTCCTGGTTTCACTGATCTGTCCTATTTTTTTAAGTTTCTGTTTGCTTTATTTCTGCTCTAATATTTATTACTTCCTTTCTTCTGCTGGGTTTGGGTTTTGTTTGTTCTTCTTTTTCTAGCTCCTTTAGGTGTGAATTTATCTTGTTTGAGATTTTTCTTGCTTTTCTTAAAAAAAACATTTTTTAATGTTTATTTATTTTTGAGAGAGAGAGAGAGAGAGAGAGTAGGGGAGGGGCAGGGAGAGAGGGAGACACAGAATCCGAAGCAGGCTCCAGGCTCTGAGCTGTGAGCACAGAGCCTGACGTGGGGCTCGAATCACGGAGTGCGAGATCATGACCTGAGCCAAAGTCAGATGCTCGACTGACTGAGCCATCCAGGTGTCCCGAGATTTTTCTTGCTTTTTGAGGTTAGGTCCATATTACTATAAACTTGCCACTTAGAACAAATTTTGGTGCATCCCAAAGATACTGGAATTTTGTGTTTCCATTTTCATTTGTCTCCATGTATTTTTTTCATTTCCTCTTTGATTTCTTGGTTGACCCATTCATTGTTTGGTAGTATTGTGTTTAACCTCTATGTATTTGTGTTCTTTCCAGATATTTCTTGTGGCTGATTTCTAATTTCATAGTGTTGTGGACAGAAAAGTTTCATTGTATGACTTCAATCTTTTTGAATTTGTTGAGACTTGTTTTGTGGCCTAACATGTGATCTATTCTGGAGGATGTTCCATATGCACTTGAAAAGAATGTATATTCTGCTGTTTTAGGATAGAATAATCCTAAAAATAATAATCCTATTAGATCTATCTGGTCTAATGTGCATTCAAAACCACTGTTTCCTTATTGATTTTCTGTTCGGATGAACGATCCACTGATGTAAGTGGGGTGTTAAAGTACCCTACCATTAGTGTATTACTATTGACTACTTCCATTATGTTTGCTATTAGCTGCCCTATATATGTGTGCCTTCATGTTGGGTGCATAAATATTTACAATTATTGTATCTTCTTGTTGGAATTTTCCCTTTATGATTATATAGTGTCCTTCTTTGTCTCTTATTACAGTCTTTTTTTTTTTTGAAGTCTATTTTTCTGATATAAGTATTGCTACCCTGGCTTTCTTTTCACTTCCATTTGCATGATAAATGTTTTTTCATCTCTTCACTTTCAGTCTTCATGTATCTTTGGGTCTGAAATGAGTCTTTTATAGACAGTGTATAGATGGTTCTTATTTTTTATCAATTCCATCACCCTATGTCCTTTGATTGGAGTGTTTAGTCCATTTATTTTCAAAGTAATTACTGATAGCTATGTGCATATTGCCATTCTGTTGATTATTTTATGGTTGTTTTTGTAGTTCTTCTCTGTTCCTTCCTAGTTCTCTTCTCCCACAGTTTGCTGGCTTTCTTTAGTGATATACTTGGATTCCTTTCTATTTTTTTGCATATCTATCACTGGTTTTTGATTTGGGGTTACCATTAGGTTTATTTATAGCGTCTTCTGCATATAGAAGTCTATATTGACTTGATGGTCACTTCAATGTGAACCCATTCTGAAAGCGCTGCATTTTTATTCCTCTACCTACCGCCTCCCCCACACACGTTTTAGATATATGGTGTCATACTTTCTATCTTATTATTTTGTGAAGCCCGTGACTGATTTTTATAGATATACTTAATTTTAGTGCTTTTGTGCTTCCTACTTTTCTCACTCCTGTTTTTGTTCTTTCCTTTCCACTCAAAGTGTCCTCTTTGAGCATTTCTTGCAAGGCTGGCTTATTGGTGATGAATTCCTTTAAGTTTTGTTGGTCTGGGAAATTCTTTATTTCTCCTTCTATTCTGAACGATAACCTTGCTAGATAGAGTAATCTTGATTGCAGGGTTTGTTTGTTTTTTTTTTTCTTTTAGCCCTTTGAACATATCATGCCATTCCCTTCTGGCCTGCAAGGTTTCTGCTGAAAAATCAGCTGATAGCCTGATGGTTTCTCTTCTGTGTAATGTTTTCTTTATTCTTGTCACTTTTTAAAGTCTCTCTTTATCACTGCTTTTTGCCATTTTAATTACTCTGTGTTTTGGCGTGAACCCTTTGGGTTTGTTTTGTTGGGGGCTCTCTTTGCCTCCTGGATCTGAGTTCCTATTTCCTTCCAGATTTGAGAAGTTTCCAGGAATTATTTCTTCAAATAAATTTCCCATGCCTACTTCTCTCTTCTCTTTCTGGGATCCCTATAATTTGAATGTTATTACACTTGATGGTGTCACTGACTTCTCTTAATCCATTTTCATATTTTATTATTTGTTTCTCTCTCTCCTGTATAGCTTGACTGCATTCCATTACCCTGTCCTCCAGGTTGCTGATCTGTTCTTTGGCATCCTCTAATCTATTTGTTCCCTCTAGAGCATTTTTCTTTTCAGTTAATGAGTTCTTCATCTCTCATTGATTTTTGTTTTCTTTTTCCTTTTTCTATGTTTTTTCTCCTATTTTTGGGTCCTCCACTCTTTTTTCAAGTCTAGTGAAAGGACTTGAGTACCATCACCCTAAATTTTCTACCAAGCATATTACTCATCTCTGTTTTGTCTAGCTCTCTTGCTGTAACTTTGTGCTTGTTCTTTCATTTTGGGCCATATTTCTCTGTGTCCTCATTTTATCTAACTCTGTGTCTGTTTCTATGTGTTTGGAAAGTCAGATATTGCTCTTACTCTTGAAAGTAATGGTCCTATGAAGAGGAAATCCTGTAGTACAATGTCCCGTGTTCATCAGACCTCGGAGCTCCTGTGTGTGTTGTGTGCTCCATAATGTTGTAGTTGAGCTGGGTTAGCCTTCAGTCCAGTCCTCTGCAATGGCTCTCATTGCCTGTTTTGGGCACCATTTGCTCCCTGTGTTAGTGGGCCAGTCTGGGACCACCTTGGGCTTGAGTTGAGTCAGACCAGACATTTGTCACAGCTGAGGAAGCAGCAAACTGCAGGGCACTTTCCTTCCTCTGAGAAGCTTTTCTTGGTGGGTGGGGCCTGTATTCAGATCAGATGTCAGCCCTTAGCTGGATGCTGGGACTGCAGTCAGACTCGTGTGTATGGTTTTCTCCCTGTCTTTCTGGGAAGGAGTCACTTTGTGGTGACACTTGCCCCTGTTGGTGCTACTGGCATATTGCCATGCTTATGGTACCACTTTGAATAGACACCTGCCACAGAGGTGTTTGAAGGGGCAGGGTGCACAATGCCAGCAAGATCCACAGTGTTTGGCTGCAGGAGGAACCTGCAGCCCTGGGAAAACTGCCAAGGCCAGGATGGAGGGAACAGGTCCCCAGAGGAGTGCAGAGGAGTTTTTTAGAAAGCTAGATGATAGTGTTCCTGCTGCTTGGTCCCCACAGGTATCTGTGTACCTAGGCTAGGGACTGGGAAGGGAAATGGCACCTGCCAGCTCTTTTGCTCTTAGAGAAGTCTTTCAAAGATCCTGCCCCTCCAGCATATGCTCTGAGATTAGTAAGTAAATCTTCTTCCTGTACACCTAGGCATTTTTGCAAAGTGCTGTTTCTATGCTGTATCTCAGCAGGGCTGTTTGTTCTGCTGTCTCTTTAAGGGCAGAGACTCAGTTGACTATCTTCCTCCAACTCTCTCAGACCTGGGCCCACTGATTTTTAAAGCTCCCAGTGGTAATCCCCACTTATTTTAAGAACTCTTAAAGTTCATTCCCTCCTGTTTTCAAATTTTATGAGGATTCATCTTCCCAGTGTGGGTCCACTGTGCCTGAGGCGCCTGGCCTGAGGGTTTTCTCCTTTCCCACCTCTTTGCATCTGCAGTATCTTTCCCTCTTGTAGACAGTCTTGTGGCTCCAGTTAGCTCCCCATTGCATCTCTGCCCTTTCTACTCTTTAATGTGGCTCCTTCTCTACCCTTATCTTTAGATGATCTATTCTTCCAGTCTTTGGGTCATTTTCTGGGTTATTTATATTGATGTGGGTGTTTTCTAGGTGTATGTATAGATGAGGTGAGCCTAGGATCCTCCAGCTCTGCCATCTTCCCCCAGATTCCAATAAATATTTGATCAATGAATAAGATTACTTCATTGCCAAAGTTGTGACCAGAATAACCCTTCATGTGGTAGTCAAGACTTGTAGATCAATTTATAATAGTGTTACAGCCTGTAGAGTTTAATATGCTGTATTATACACACTACATCTAACACGTATACCAAACTTTTTCTTTTTTTTAATGTTTAGTTTTGAGAGTGTTAGAGAAAGAGTGAGCAGGGGAGGGGCAGAGAGAGAGGGAGACAAGATGTGAAGCCGGGTCCTGTGCTGACAGAAGAGAGAGTCTGATGCAGGGCTCAAACTCACACACTGTGAGATCATTACCTGTGCCGAAGTCTGATGCTCAACTGACCAAGCCACCCAGGTGCCCCTATCAATTTTGTTCTAAGGAAAAGCAAAGGTAAATTGTAAAAAGTTGTGTGTGAATTTTGAGAAACGTAAATGCATACATTGCTTGAAAGGGATAAGTAATAATTATTTTGATGGACCAATATGACAATTCCTTATTCAAATTTTATGATATCAAAGCTCAAAAACAACCAAAGGTCAAAGACTTTTACCCCCCATTTTTCTTTTGGTACATTCTGATTCACCTAAAGCTTTGGTCAAGGTGTGACTAATTAGGTAAACAACATTAAATTGGCCTCCTTAGGAAAATATTTCTATATTTTAATCTTGGTGAAGACTTCAAAGGGTCTCAAAATTTTCCAGGATGAAGTAGCTTTGGGACTGTTACTCACCCCAAATTTCCAAAAAAGTTAGGAGGAAAGAAGAGGAGGAATCATTATCACTTATGAAGATAAACACAGCCACCTATTTTTTTTCTTATGATGTGAAAAAAAAAAATGATGCTGCTATTTTTAACCATCTCCCTGCTCCCTTCCCTAATATTTTTTCATTATTCTAACCTATGGAGCAGAACACTTTTCATGAAATATTATTAAAGAAATGGCTCATAAAAATTCATCCCAGAGGCATTACCTAGGATTTATTATGACATTAAAGATGCAATTATTTTTTTTATTTTTTTTTTCAACGTTTATTTATTTTTGGGACAGAGAGAGACCGAGCATGAACGGGGGAGGAGCAGAGAGAGAGGGAGACACAGAATCGGAAACAGGCTCCAGGCTCTGAGCCATCAGCCCAGAGCCTGATGCGGGGCTCGAACTCACGGACCGCGAGATCGTGACCTGGCTGAAGTCGGACGCTTAACCGACTGCGCCACCCAGGCGCCCCAAAGATGCAATTATTAAAGTTTGTGTTTGGGATGCTGTTAAATGCCAAGCATCAAGAACAAGTTGTAGGAAAGTATGGTTTCTCTCAGATATACAGAAATGATGGTGGGGGAGAGGCTATTGAGGGTTTGGAATGAGGGATCCCTAAGATAAGCTCAACACTGAAATAACATGAGACATTTTCTTTTCACTCTCCACAATCACACTTAATGTTGTTGTGTCTGTTGAGTGCCCGTTGGCCATTGTGATAGTCATGTTGTTTTGAAAGGATGCTAACAGTACCACTTGAGGAAAATTGTTTTCTTGAAATTGAGATGACAACGCACAAGAAAATTTATTTTAGATCTTCGCTCAGGTTTTCAAAGACATTGCCCGTCTAAGAGGCCACACAGAGACAGTTACAAATCCTTCATTATACCTCACAGAACATAATTTAAATAGTCATTTTATAGTTATTTACTACCTGTTCTTTGCAAATAAAGCCTGAAAAGAGTTTAGTCTGGGCTGGTGGAAATGCTATATGTTTAAATAGATTTTAAAGTATAAATGGATAGATTCAGAAGGGGAGATTCTTTCTTCCTTGGGGGGAATGAGGGAGCTTTTGGAAGTGACATTTTTGGAGATGGCTTCTTAAGGATTGATAGAACATCATTATGTTATGTGGCTGGAAAAGATGTGTGCTATGTGTGTGTGAATAGGGAACAGTGATAAATGCAGATTGACTAGGTGAATAGGTAGGTTGGGGTCAGAAACTGCTGATATCAGTAATTTCAACATTATTCTTTAGGTAGTGGAGAGGAATTCAACATTTATAAGCAGAAGGGTAATATTATCAGATCTGTCATTTGGGGAGATTAGTCTATGTGTAGAGAGATTTGAAGGCCAAAGAAATTCAATAGGAAGTTACCAAAATTAAGGAAGAAGAGAAATTTTAAGGGAAGAGAGGGAAGCTTCCAAGACAGGGTAGAATTCCTAGGTTTCATCAACAGATTGGATGTGAGAACAAATGAGATGGGGCAGAACAAGATGGACCCATGGGTTAGCTCCTATTATGGGTTTTTAAAATAGGAAGGACAGGTAGAGGGATGGTCACTGTTTCTTATTAATTACACACAGTGTGCATGTGGGCCATTTTTTAAATTCTGAAAATCCGAGAGGAAGGACCAGTGCTTAGTAGAAGAAAAGTCAAGGCTCAAGTTATGGATTTGAGATTTTATACAGAGAAGTAGAGGTTGAAGGCATAAGATCACATGAAACAACTAAGGGAAAATACATATAGACAAGATTCTCTGAAGAGATGGTGAAAAAGATTTCTTTCCTTTTTGTTGGGGGTGAGGGATGCTGGTAATATTTTGATATTGAACAATAATGGGTTGGTTTCACATGCATTTTAATTTCTGAAACTTTAATTTTAAGATTATTAAATTTTACATTATGAACTTTATAATGGAAGTATATCTCTATATATTTACATATAAATATTTCCAAGACATAGTGTAAAGTCCAAAAGTAAATTGCAAAACAATATCTACAGTATGAACCCATTTATATAAACATCTCATCCAAAAAAACATGAAACAATACTACATATTTGTGTATGTAATTTTCACTTGTGTTATTAAAAATAAATATATTTCATTTCACTTATATAGTAATTCCAGGAATTCTTAACCATATCTATGTCAGAAAAGTCTTATTGGGTCAGTTTTTTCTTGGTTCTAGTTTTGGGCTGACAAAATTAAATGGAGGTATTTTTTCAGTGTCAAATTTACTCCAACAGAACTGACCTGGCTGAAGAATTTTGCCTCTTTAAATTAAATTAAATTAAATTAAATTAAATTAAATTAAATTAAATTAATTAAATTAAATTACTTTGTTTCTTAGGTATTAATTATAGCCATATATATATATATATATTACATACTATGCTATAGTAATATATATACTACATATATATTTATACTAAATTTACTATATTATATGGTACATACACATACCATATAGATATACAGTACATACATATACCATATATATTATATACTACATATGTAGACCATATACATACATAGAATATGTATATATACATATATATACACAATATATATGTTTTAATTCCAATATAGTTAACATACAGTATCATATTAGTTTCAGATGTACAATATAGTGATTCAACAATTCTGTACATTACTTAGTGCTCATCATAAGTGTTTTCTTAATCTCCTTCATCTGTTTCATCCAGCTCCCCCGCCCCGACCTCCCATAAGCAGATGGTTATTCTCTATAGTTAAGAGTCTGTTTTCTGTTTTGTCTCTTTTTTCCTCTGTTCATTTGTTTTGTTTCTTATATTCTACCTATGAGTGAAATCGTATGGTATTTGCCCTTCTCTGACTGACTTATTTCACTTATCATTCTACCTCTTAGATCCATTAATGTTGTTGCAAGTGACAAGATTTCATTCCTTTTCATGGAGATATATATATATATATATATATATATATATATATATATATATACACCACATCTTCTTTATTCCATTCATCTATTGAGGACACTTGGGCTGCTTCTATAATTTGCCTATTGTAAATAATGCTATGATAAACATAGGGGTGCATGCACCTTTCTGAATTCATGTTCTTGTATTCTTCAGGTAAATACCCAGTAGTGGAATTAATGGATCATATGGTAATTCTATTTTTAATTTTTTGAGAAAGCTCCATACTGGTTTGCACAGTGGCTGCACCAGTTTGCATTACCACCAATAGTGCATGAAGGTTGTTTTTTTTCCTCCACATCCTCGCCAACACTTGTTTCTTGTGTTTTTTGGGTTTTAGCCATTCTGACAGGTGTAAGATGATATCTCATTGTGGATTTGATTTGCACTTACCTGATGATGAGTGATGCTGAGCATCTTTTCATGTGTATGTTGTATGTTGGCCATCTGTATGTCTCTGGAGAAATGTCTGTTTATGTTTTCTGCCAATTGCTTAATGGAATTATTTGGATGTGTGTGTGTGTGTGTGTGTGTGTGTGTGTTGAGTTGTGTAAGTTCTTTATATATTTTGGATACTAACCTTTTATTGGATGTCATTTGCAAATATCTTCTCCCACTTCAGTTTTTGTTTGTTGTTTCCTTTGCTGTGCAGAAGATTTTATTTTGATGTTGTCCCAATAGTTTATTTTTGGTTTGTTTCCCTTGCCTCAGGAGATATATCTAGAAAAATGTTACTGCAGCTGATATAAGAGAAAGTAATGCCTGTGCTCTTTTCTAGGATTTTTATGGTTTTAGGCCTTACATTTAGGTCTTTAATCTACTTTGAGTTCATTCTTGTGTATGGTAAAGAAAGTGGTCCAGTTTTCCCAATGTTATTTGTTGAAGAAACTTTTTCCCATTGCATGTCCTCTGTCAAAGATTAATTGACCATTTAATCATGGTTTTATTTCTGGGTTCTCTTTTCTGTTCTGTTGGACTACATGTCTATTTTTATGCCAATAGCATACTGTTGATTACTACAATTTTGTAGTGCAACTTGAAATCTGGAATTGTGATACCTCCAGCTTTTCTTTTCTAAGAATGTTTTAGGTATTCAGGATGTTTTGTGGTTCCATACAAATGTTAAGATTATTTGTTCTAGTTCTATGCAGAATACTGTTAGTATTTTGATAGGGATTGCATTAAATCTTTAGATTTCTTTGGAGAGTATGGACATTTTAACAATATTTGTTCTTCCAACCCATGAGCATGGGATGAGGTATCTTCCCATTTGTTTGTGTCGTCTTCAATTTCTTTCATCAATCTTTTATGGTTTTTGGAGTACAGGTCTTTCATCTCCTTGGTTGTTTATTCCCAGGTATTTTATTATTTTTGGTGCAATTGTAAATGGATTTGTTTTCTTAATTTCTCTTTGTGCTGCTTCATTATTGGTGTATAGAAATGCAACATATTTCTGCACATTGATTTTGTATTCTGTTACCTAAATTCATTTATCAGTTCCAGTAGTATTTTAGTGGAATTTTTGGGGTTTCCTATATACGGTATCATGCCATCTGCAAAGAGTGAAAGTTGTGCTTCTTCTTTACCAATTTGGATGCCTTTTATTTTTCTTTCTTGTCTGATGGCTGTGGCTAGGACTTCCAGTACTGTGTTGAATAAAAATGATGAGAGTGGACATCTTTGTCTTGTTCTTGATCATAGGGGGAAAGCTCTCAGGTTTTCACTATTGACTATGATGCTAGCTGTGGGTTTTTCATATATGGCCTTAATTACGTTAATCATGCTTAGATGTTGTACTTTGTCAAATGTTTTTTTCTGCATCTACTGAAATGATCATATGCTTTTTATCCTTTGTCTTATTGTGATGTATCATGTTGATTTGCAAATATTGAACCACCTTTGCATAGGGAATAAATACCACTTGATCATGTGAATTATTTTTTAATGTACTGTTGGATTCTATTTACTAGTATTTTATTGAGGATTTTTGTATCTATATTCATCAGAGTTATTGGCCTGTATTTCTCTTTTTGTTGTGTATGGTATCTTTATCTGGTTTTGGTATCACAATAATGCTGGCTTCATAGAATGATTTTGGAAGCTTTCCTTCCTCTTCTACTTTTTGGAATAGTTTAAGAAAAATAGTTATTAACTCTTCTTTAATGTTTGGTAGAATTCACCAGTGAAGTTGTCTGCTCCTGGACTTTTGTTTATTGGGAGTATTTTGATTACTGATTCAATTTCATTGCTGTTAATCAGTCTATTCAAATTTTCTATTTCTTCCTGATTCAGGAAGGTCTAGGAATTGATCAATTTCTTCTAGGTTGTTCAGTCTGTTGGCATATAATTTTTCATAATATTCTTTTATAATCCTTTTATAATCTTATAATCCTTTATAATTCTTTTATAATACTTGTATTTCTATGATGTTATTTCTCTTTCATTTCTGAATTTGAGTTGCTTTTTTAAAATATTTATTTATTTATTTGTCTCTCTCTGTCTCTCTCTTTCTCTGGATGAGCCTGGCTAAAGGTTTGTCAATATTGTTGATCTTTTCAAAGAACCATCTCCTGGATTCATTAATCTGTTGTATTTTTTTTAGTTTGTTTCCTTATTTGTACTCTAATCTTTATTATCTCCTTCCTTCTACTGGGTTTTGGTTTTTTCTTCTCGTTCCTCTAAGTGTGAGGTTATGTCATTTGAGATTTTTCTTGCTTCTTGAGGTTAGGCTCTTATTGCTATAAACTTGCCACTTGGAACAACTTTTGCTGCATCCCCAAGATTCTGGACTATTGTATTTTCGTTTTCATTTGCCTCCATGTTTTTTCATTTCCTCATTGATTTCTTGGGAACTCATTCATTGGTTGCATGTTATGTAACCTTAATGTATTTGTGTTCTTTCCAGATTTTTCTTGTGGTTGATTTCTAGTTTTGTAGTGTTGTCAGAAAAGATATGTGGTATGACTTCAGTTTCCAATTTGCTGAGACTTGTTTTTGTGGCCTAATATGTGATCTATCCTGAAGAACATACCATGTGAACTTGAAAAGAATATATATTGTTTTAGGATGGAGTAATCTGAATATTATTTGGATGATCTATCCATTGATGTAAGTCCCCTACTATTATTGTATTACTATTGATTACTTCCCTATTAGCTGCTTTATGTATTTGCGTGTGCTTTATGTATTTGCGTGTGCTCCATGTTGGGTGCATAAATATTTACAATTGTTATATCTTCTTATTGAATTATAGTGTCCATCGTTACCTCTTGGTACAGACTTTGTTTTAAAGTCTATTTTGAATGATATAAGTATTGCTATCTCAGGTTAATTTTCACTTCTATTTGCATGATAAATGCTTTTCCATCCCTTCACTTTCAATCTTTATCTTTAGGTCTGAAATGAATCTCTTATAGGCAGCATATAGATGATTATTTTTTTACCCATTCCATTACCCAATGTCTTTTGATTGGCGTTTTTTTAATGTTTATTTTTGAGAGCAAGAGAGTGGGGGAGGGGCAGAGAGCGAGGAGGGGCACAGAGGATGTGAAGCAGGCTCTGTGCTGACAGCAGGTACAATGTACCACTTGTATCCTATCTTTAATACTTGCTTTCCCTTACCTACACCCCCCCCCCACCCCTGCCAGCCCCTTAAGTCTTGGGATTTGATTAGCTTGTACAATATTTTTGAAATACTATTTCTTGGATTCCAAGATACACATATTTTCACATCTCTGAAATTGAGATGTCTTATAATCACAGGATGATGTGTCCAAGTTTAATTGGCAACATGTTTTCATTCTTCGTGGTATATAGAATAATGGTGCATCTTATAATCAATGGTATCTTAGATCTGATGAACTATACTTCCCAATGAATTTATTTTGGCAATCTGTTTCTTTTTTTCCCCACCAAGCCTTTTATCCTCACAAAAGGGTAAGAACAGTCTGCTTATGAAGTGGGAATAGTCTTGTATGGACATTCCAGTCAGTCAGGTATAGGAAGTTCTATATCCTTTCTGGACTGAGGAGACAGAGAATGGACTCAAGGGTCCTGACTCCCAGATTGAAACAGGAAGTCCTGCTGGGTGAGAGAATCAAGACGTAGTAGAAACCCAGGTTGGCCTGGGGCCCAATATAAATCAGGATCGCCTCTTGCTTCTTGGGGCACTGCTCTGACAAACTGCAAGCCTCTTGGAGAAACATCACGACACTGGAACATGGCACTAGTAGCTGACAAATGGGCAAAGCAGGTATTTAAATGGACTGGTGTTAGCACCTCTGGTATTCCAACAGCTCACAAGAATCCAGAAGTTCCTGTGCATCCCCGAAGAATGCTAATATAAACTGAGTTCAGGGTGAACACTTGACTGAGAAGAGACCTTGAACCACTGGATGGAAGGATCCATTTTTCAGGGCTGCAGCGCAGGGCAGTTAGGAGACCAGATGCTCCTCCCCACTGCCATCTGGGAGAAAGGCCTGCATGGGGCTGGGACTCTAACAGGGAGTTTGGCTTTGAAATAATTGAATATGCCTCTGAAATAACTTGTTTTTTTAAGCTGGAAAAGGTTGAGTTACTTTAACTGGCCAAGATTTTTTTTCCTTCATAAGTGAGAATGCAGAATGAGTGCAATCTGACCTAATTGAAAGTAAAACATCGTTTTGTTGTACATCTTAATCCTACAGGGGAATCTTTTTTGAGGTTGGGGCAAAATGTCTCAAATACTGGGAGTAGTCTAAAGAAAAAAGCAGCTCTGGATAGAACACTGGGAAATGGAAATATTTATGGCAGTGTAAAAGGATGAAAAGGCAGAGAAGATCAGATCAGACAAAGGGAAAACTGGGAGCAAGGGAAAGAGAAGCAATTGCTGAATTCACCCAAGTGCCACAGAATGGTGTGCTAAGCTCTTGTTAGAAGTCTTGATGGGGGGAGGAGGGCACCTAGATGGCTCAGTCTTTTAAGCGTCTGGTTGAAACTTGAGCCCTGCATCAGGCTCTGTGCCAATGAGAGCGTGGAGGCTGCTTGGATCCTCTGTCTCCCTCTCTCTCTGCCCCTCCCACACTCACACTAGCTCGTTTTCTTTCAAAAATTAAAAAAAAAAATGTCCTTTGATTGGATGAGGAGCCATTTGGAATTCTTGAGAATTGGCCATCCCAATGTGGTGCTACATTAATAGCCATAATTTTCCATGGGATATTAGTGCTGAAAGACATATGGTCTAACTCCATTGTCTTCCAGACCAGCAAACAGGGAACCAGAGAAATTCCACAGAAACCAGTTCAAATGATACATAGGAGAAAAAGAAAAACACGTACATCAACAAATGCATCACATTTGGGTGTCAACCAGAATGAGCCTGTTTCGTTGTCATTCGGAGGCAGGGGAAATGTGTGGGGGCACGAATAAGCCTCCTTTAGAAATAACGAAGGGCTCATTTATGAAAAAGGCAAAAAGTCTGCTGGAAAGTATATACTCTGACGGATGGTAAATGTGTTTTCATTTTTTATTAGAGAAGTTGGAAGTTTAATTTCAATATTGATGGTAACATCGTTTTCTCTGCTTTGTTCAGGGGAACACACAGAATCAATTTGTACAAGCATATACAACAATTCAGTTGGTGTTTTGTGTCCTAAAATCAGTAATCTGATTAGTTCTAGACTACCAAGTTTCCATGCGCTCCTCCCGGCTTGGGCGGCATGGCTTGATTCCCCGCAGAATACTTTTTCATGCACTGTCTGCAACACAACTATGGCAGGCTTAAAGACCATGCAGATTAACACTGTAGCAAATTGTTTTGATATTTAACAGACGTAAAAAGGTTATTTCCTGATATGAAATTCTGAAAATCTGCATAAATATTTTTGTGTAAAATTAAATTAGTTATGTATTTTTTTGAAACTAGAACTTGAAGTATCAAGAATGCCCACATATTCATATACACATATATATAGACTTTTTCATTATGCTAAAAGTCTTCATAGTCAAATTATATTCTGTGCCATACATTTTATTAAACCAGTATTTATTTGGCATTAGGTTAACTGTATCTGTATGGATTAGTCTTAACTGGTGCTTGTGTATCATGCAAACATAGTTCTGGTATTCCTGTTTACTAATCTCATCATGTGGCAATACGTAGATGATTTTGCTCTAACAGTGTGAAGTAGGAGTATAAATATTTTATACATGGTCACATTTACAAACGTTTGCCAATTACCACTTCACGATCTTTATGGTGTAATAGTGTATTATAATGTCTGGCATCGGCAGAAGCAATTCCTATAAAGCAATATCAGATGTAAACTTTCTTAACATGTGCCTAACAGAGTTCTCCCTTGAGCACTGATGAGTTTTGGCACAGGTACACTGTTCTACTGTTTTTTATTCTAATAATTTCCACAACTTTTACAGGAACTTAGCTTCTTACGGCATGGCAGAGACATGGCACTTACTGATGAGGTAACTCAGATGTAGAAAAATTCTGCGAAATTTGTCTAGCAGACTGCCACTTCTGCTGATGAATTTGTAGACAGAGTTGTTTTTTTTTCCCCCTAGTGCATGCACTTGATATTCAATCGCTAATGCACTATTTTTGCTGCAGCTCAAACATGTCCTAATGCATCACAGAGCAGAGTTGTGGACACCAAGCTCATTCACTTGTGATGGTATTTTATAGCAAACATGTTTAAGTTGTAATATCAAGGGTGAAACTCTGCCTTATTGGGCTAGTAATTTGGGTGGGTTGGGAGCTACTTATGGTTGGCCAAGGAGATCCAATACTCAAAATGTTAAATAGAAATATGTAAGTCTCGGTGGTTTCAGGTAACATCTTGGCTGGGCGTAAAGGAAACCCACAGACAGCAGCCTTCTTGCGTGAACTCTGTGTTGGGAAGCTTGGGGGTGATCTTTTGATGCTGTGTGGTTTTGGGGCTTCAGTTTGCGTTCTGGAGTTTCACACTACTGTTGCTGGTCTGCGGTCCATCTCGGCTTCCAACTTCACCATCTGCTGCATCTCCTTCGCCTGTAACATCAGAAACATGGCCTTAACGTGTTGAAATTCTCGCTCAAAGGCATGTAGCCGCCCCGGCCTCTCTTCTCCCGTAAATTCCATGCTGTCACTATGTCCCTTGCTACTCAAAGTGAGGTCTGTGGACCAGGACCTTGTGAGAAATGCACAACCTTGGACTCCAAGGGACTCCATCCCACACCTACTGGATCAGAATGTGCATTTTGACAAGATCTTTAAGATATCTGGATGCACATTAAAGCTTGTGAAGAACTAGTTCTCCATAGCACCAGGAAAACCATTTGAAAAGAGGCTAAGCCAGGCCTTCAATAGACTACCTCACATCAGACGATTTGATTTAGATTCTACAGATGGACATGTTGCCTTGGCTGTGTATAATTTGAACTTTTAGAACAGGTGTTTCTTATGCACAGTATTTTCCCCAAATAGCCTGAAATTTAGTTAACTCCCTAAGAATCTGATGGAGAAATTTAGTTGGGAGCATATCACATTGATTTGGCTGGAGTGCCTTGCAAATACAACATCACAGGAATGTGTAGGGTTCCTGGAATCCTATTGTCCAAAAATTATCCCTCTGGGCTCTCACTTCAAGGTAAGTTTTTATGGGCTTCCCCAGGAAGTAAGCCATGGTGAACTTGGTCTCCTGAATTAAGACTGTCACTAAGACAACCAGGGGGTTTGGGAGGTAGAAAGGAGTCAGATGGGGGCAGATTCTGTGTTTGGCAGTATAGGGAAAATTAATTGGCTTATTTCAACATTTACTCTCCAGCTGGTTCCTGGATGCTTATGCCCAAGCCAACCCATGTAATTTTTGAGGGAATAAGAAAGCATCCCTTTCCTCTTTGTATGACATGCCCCTTTGAAATAAAGGACATTTCAGAATGGAAACATGGTAAAGACATAACTCAGAGGACTCTGAAGTGTGTTGATGTTACTACTCAGGTCTGCTTAGGTATTCCAACTAAATAGAAGGTCAATGGTGGGGGGGGGGAGGTTGGTCAAATCTGAACATCATCCAATAAGCATCTAGAGGTCCCAAAGAGGCTCTGTTACAAAACCAGTATGACCCATGGACCATACAGTAATTTTCTTATTATTTTTATATTGTGGCTTCAAGTTTCCTTTTGGCAAAGAGGATAGAGTATTACCAAAGAATTTTATCTTTCTGCTCAAATATGGGATGGACGGTTCCCTCTACCTAGATATTCTTCTATGCCTGAAGTATACTAATACTCTAATAGAGAAATGAAGAAATGGAGAAAAATATACAAACATGAAACCATGACACAAACGGTATTCATAAGAGAGGACAGTGAAACATTATCAGATGTTTAACTAGAAATTAAATACTTTTATGTTCAATAAATAGTAACAAAAGATTCCCTGTGCTTTTCCCCATTTAGCATTTAAAGGCACTACTGAACACGGTCATAGAACGAAGAATCATATGACAATAAAGGACTATTCTCAGAGCTAAGTTCTCATAGAAGCAGGGTGACCATGCATTCCCATTTGGACAGTTCCAGTTTATGCCTGTAGTCCTGGCAATTATGAACATCACCCTCTTTCCCTCTCAAAATGATCCTGGTTCAGATAATAAATTATACGGTCACCTTACTTATAAGAGGTGATTAGGGTCCTTGGCAGACCAGATGTAGCAGAAAGCATGACAAGGGTCATAACACTCTATAGTGTTTCTGCACACAGACCATAACTCTGTCATTAAAAAAGCACCAATGAACTTTCTAGTAGGGTGCTTTAAAATTAATTGCAGTCATATTAATGTTTGGGAGAGATCTGACCTCGTGACCCAGAGTTAGCTGTGGTCAGTCCAAATGACAGTCATATATCACTGTTCTTGATGTGTAGGTATATCGTTATTAGCATGACTTGAGTTTCCTAGGTCTGTAGTAGGAAACGTTGGTTCCAACTCCCTCAGAAATCATTCTCTAAAGATTTTGGGCATGTCAGTTTGTATATTACATCAGAAGTCCAAGCATGACATGATCAAACTTTTACATCCAAAACCTTGAGATACTACTTAGCTATGAGCAGATATGAATCATAAATGGAGATCGCCCCGAGAACACTAGCATAGCTGAGAAGGAAAGCAATGTCTTGCTGATTAGAGTTTCAGTCCTACCTTGCGTTTGGGACACTGCATGGCAGGATTTCAATAGCTGTTTGTACAAAAATAGTAATGTCAAAATTGAGTCATACATATAAAACAAAATAAATGAATACTGAAGTGAACTTGAAAAATGAATGTAAAACCATATACAGAAAAGCAAAAAAGCTAAGAATAAAACATGTATACACCCATCAGTGACAAACTCTCCCCAAATTGATCTCAACAGAAAAAAAAAAAGAACAAAACAAACAACCGATGCCTAAGAGCCCAGACTGTGCTTCTCTTCCTCAGCAGTGATTGAAGGGGGGAGAACCCACCTTTTAGCAAGAACCCTCACTTTATTAAATGGTAGGGTTGATGACAAAAATCAATTTTTAAAGCTTGGGTGTGAAAGTAATGGAGCTGTTGATGTTTGGAATGGTACATGTGAGGATGATGAGATACTTGGGAAAACTTAGTAGAAAACGAGTCCCTGACCTTTGGACTTTTAAATGAAGCATTGGCTGACCATGTAGGCAAGGGCATTAGATGGCTTAAAAAGAACACAGGAGGTTAGGATCTAGAATCAGGGCCAAAATATATTAAAACTTGACTTGTTTCCGCCAGTGCCCTCAACGCTGGTGTAGCTAATTAAGGAGATCCATTCCACACTCTGCTTTGCAGGGATGGGGTGAACCTCTGGGAGTTGGGTCATAAGGAAGCAGTAAGAAGCCTTAAAGGGAGATATAAGGGATGAATGTTAAAATTATTTTATTTTTGGCTTAGAAGCAGAAAGTAGTCTTTGGGTTTAACAAAGGTTTGGGAGACTGTTCTAAAAATTTAGGATGTCTGGAAATAAGGGAACTTTTCTGCCAATGAAGTGTTTAACTGGCTATGAAGGGAGCTCTCCTACCTGGTTCCAGCCCATGCCTATTATGAGGGAAGAAATGGAGTCACTCACTCTATCTTTTGCACTATGCCTGGGACAGTGTTGTAACACACAGAGTAACTGAGAGCTCTCTGACTGTTAAGTTCCAAACAAAACCACACTAGAAAGATCTGGGACTGGATTTTTTACTGAACAGGGCATGTTTTGGTAAAGCAAAGCTTAACACAGAAATTCAAGTCCAAATTCTACCTTTTCTGGAAGCATCAATAGGATACTGTGAATTTCTTGTCATAGAATCTCACTGAATCTTCATCAAATCTCAAGCTTTCTCATATTCTATGCTTTCCTAAGCTTCTGTGACTCAAAGTATCAGTTGTGGGTGGTAGACACTGCTTACAACATATTGAAATGCATTATATCAATTTTTGGATCAAAAAGCCACTATCCTCCCAATATTATCAAGCCAGTTATCACTAATCCATTATATTTTAATGCAAGAACTCTGGGGTGGTTTGAATTACCCATGTATTAGGATAAAAGCTCCAAGTGATTTTTTTTTTATTATGTACTTTGGCTCTGAAATAAAAAACACTAGGTAAGCATATTCTCTAGCTCTGATATTCACCACTATTGTAGTAATGAGTAATTTTTAGCACATTTACATTCTTTAGTCAAACTTGTTGCTAAGCAACACAGTGATTTCCAAGGAGTTTCTTAATTTAGTTAACTGCCTTACCTTCATTTTGCCTTCTTCTGAGAGGCATCGTTATCCCCACCCAGCCCTGAATCACAGAAGTAGGTTCTAACATTTCGGAGATGGTGGCTTTACCTTTATTCATATTCCCATTTTGCCCATGGGAACACTTCCTGAGAAGTGCTTTAAGACCAACAACATAAGCTAGGTAACTCGTAACACAACGTGATGTATCTATGAGATGGTCAAATGAATTGGACCCACAGGACAATAAAACATTTATTGTCCCCCTTGAGGATCTGTGGACTATTCATGAATAAAGCATTTAGCTGAAAAGGAAATGTGAAACATAACTCAGAAGTATGTTGATGAATAAAACTTCTGTCCACCAAAAAGTAACAAATCTGAAACCAGAAGTTGGATTTACTTGTTACCCAACTGCAATACAAAAAGAGAAGATTTAAGGGTTTTGTTTTACTTTCTAAAAGATACATTTTAGCATAATTCCAATCGAAGTGTTTTTCAAAAGGAGCCATTTACTCTGAGAAATACATCTTAAAGAGGATTGCTTTGTAGATGAGGAAATAGGAAAGAACAATGTAGTACATGTTTCATCAAAACCTCTTGACAGTTCCTAGATAGAAGTAAATTATCTAGATAAAAAAACTTCCAAACCAGCATACCTAAAAACTGAAATTTGAACTAAGATAGACTCAAATTTAACCTGCCATGGAGGGTCATTTTGTCTTATAAGCTGGTGGTAGTGCCATCATACTGAAATGAGACTGGATGGCCAGTGGACTGTAGCCCATTTGGGAAGGACCCCACCTGCACTATTCTTCGGGTAAACATACATATATATCTTGGTGTTGGTATATGCCCGATGGCTAACTAAAGAGTTGGGTTTGGGGTAACTATGTGCCTTGCTGGAAAAAAACAAAAACAAAAACAAAATACCAAGAATATGGTATCCACTCACGTTAGGTGGCTTGTAGAGTTTTGGGCAGCTCCTTTCCTTGGGTCCCGCTAGTAAGCCCTAAGATGGTTTTATGACTTTTAAGACTGAAGTTGAAACCAGGTGGTTTCTCTCATCTGCTTTTAAATAGACTATCACATGTGCCTAGGTTGCAAATTACAAAGCTCTAAATGAAAATGGAGACATAATTTGTAACCTCTGTTTTCTCCTCTCAGGGACATCACTATTAGAATCATCACAATCTATTCCAAAGACGACTTCAGAGTCTCTTCCTCCCATGGCTACATTCCTCTCCCATTTCAGAAAAGGGTATTTTCTGTTCTTGTTTGATGCAATGGGGAAAATACAGTAAAAGGGATCACATCCTAGCCACCCTTCCATGCTGCTACTCAGGCTATGGGTTTTAGCAGAAGGGTCACTATCTGCAGGTACGGCATCCACCCCCAAACCTGGCTGGCTGTCTATGTCTTTTTATGCCCTTTAGGTAAAATACCTGCTCATTCTGTTTCTCTAGGAACTCCAGGTGTTCAAGCTGGACTTTTTTCAACTGATCCATTTCTTTGGACTGTTTCATGGCGAGCTGCAAAAAAAAAAAAAAAAAAATTCGGATAAACTTTGGATGGAAGAGGTATGAAGGTTAAGTTTACAATTTAACCCAGGGAGATAATTATTTAAAAAAATCATGAAAAGTAGTCTGACAACTGGAAGAGTATAACCCCCTAATTCTTACTGGGAAGATCTTTCCTGCTAAAACAATAGAGTACTTAAGTGCAATTAAAACTTGGCTCCCTTTTCCATATAAAATAATGCCAAATTAATATCTTAAAGATTTTAGTAATAGATTATTTAGTTCTCAGGGAGCAGACAAGAGAGGCTAGAATGTTTACAGAAAAATAAAATTAAACAAATTAGCCAGACGTCTGATATCTAAGCGTGAGTTATTGTTTACAGTGCCAAGAGAATTATAAAATACTTACTCTCTTTCTTTCTTCCAGAAACTTTTTGGTGTTGCTGCTATTTAACTCCCTGACTCTCCTAAAAGTAATAGGTACAAATATCAGTTGGCAGCTGACATTGAATAGAATTGACATAATATTAAAGTCCTATTCCATTTAATTATATGGATGGAATTACCACTTTTCCTAATTTTTGTGGAATTTTGAAACCTATACTGTACAGTGGAAAATACAAACATCTTTGTATCCAGATTACTCAATATTAATGTTTTGCCATAATTGTCTTGTATTTTTAAAGGAAACAAAGTGTTAGAGATATAATTAAAGCCCCTTTTGTATTTTTCCTGATTCCAGTTTCTTTCTCTCTGGACATAACCACTATTTTGAATTTGGTGTGGACCTTCCCATCTATGTTTTAATATTTTTATTCCAAGGGCACCTGGGTGGCTAAGTCGGTTGAGCATGCAACCTCGGCTCAGGTCATGATCTCATGGTCTGTGAGTTGGAGCCCTGTGTCGGGCTCTGTGCTGACAGCTCAGAGCCTGGAGCCTGTTTCGGATTCTGTGTCTCCTTCTCTCTCTGACCCTCCCCCATTCATGCTCTTTCTCTGTCTCAAAAAAATAAATAAACGTTAAAAAAATTTAATAACACATACAGGTGTTTCTCAAATTTTCATGCACCTACAAATCTAGTGGAGATATTGTCAAAACCACTGATTGCTGGGCCCACCCCCAGGGGGTCTGATTTAGTGGCTTTGGGGTGGGGCCTGAGACTGCATTTGTAACCAGCTCACAAGTGATGCTGCAGGTCTGTATTGTTTTGTGTATTTTCCAAATTTACCGAAATGGTAACATATTCTGGGTTTATTCATGTAACTTACTACTTAACCTAGAATTTAGAGATATGGCTGTGTTTAAAAGCACTTCATTATTTTCATATGCCATATGGGTTTTTCCATTTATGAAGAGACTAGAATATTTCTAGTTGGCCATCAATGACAAATGGTAATGATCTGGTGCACAGGATCCTGTGATGTGTGGCACAGAGGCTACTGATTAAATAAGTATAGTGATAAGTATGCACAAGTATCTTCTCGTGCATATGAGCAGCAAGGATTTCTCTATGGTATAGACCTAGATTTGCAGGTTGGTAGGGAATGAATGGCTTCACCTTTACTCCAAAGCACTTGTCCTTATTTGCACTCACAACCAGTGTCTGAATGCTACATTTCTGCATGTCTTTGCCTGCTCTTGGTACTACCAGGCATTTACTTTTGTGTCAGTTAGTTTTGTGAAATGGCATCATTACCAGGGAGTGATCTTCATGACTGAAAAGACCTCTGAGTGAATTTCTCTAATAGCTAGAGGTCTATTGTGGTTATCTTGTTCTTTTTCAGTCAATTTTGGACATTTATATTTTCCTGGGCAATTGTCCATTCAAGTTTTCAGACTCACTGGTAGTATTCTCTATAGTAGTCTTCATTTTCAACAATATTATTTCTGCAGTTATGCCTCCTTTTTAGACCTAAGATTACTAACTTGTGCTCTTTTTTCTGCTTGCGCAGTCCTGCTGGAGGTTCACTGATCTCGTGGGGTTTGTTTTTTCAAAAAGTAAGCCTTTGTTTTTGCTGACCATCCCTATTGCTTTTTGTTTTCTACTCTGATACTCTTTTATTTCTCCCCACCTGCAATTTTTGGGTTTACTCTAATTTTATTACTCTAATTTGGGCATTTCTAATTTTACACTCTCTTGGGTATGTAACTCATTAGTTTGCATTTATTTAAAAAACTCTATACAGCTAGGCTATAATTTTCACTCTAAATAGCACTTAAGCTACCTGCTTTTCTTAAGGTGAAAACAAGATAGGGGCACCTGGGTGGCTCAGTTGGTTAAGCGTCCGACTTTGGCTCAGGTCATAATCCCATGGTTCATTGGTTTGGGACCTGTGTTGGGCTCTGTGCTGACAGCTCAAGGCCTGCTTCAGATCCCGTGTCTCCCTCTCTCTCTGCCCCTCCCCTCCTTGCATTCTCTCTCTCAAAAATAATCATTAAAAATTTTTTTTAAAAAGGTGAAAATAGGGGCACCTGGGTGGCGCAGTCGGTTAAGCGTCCGACTTCAGCCAGGTCACGATCTCACGGTCTGTGAGTTCGAGCCCCGCGTCGGGCTCTGGGCTGATGGCTCAGAGCCTGGAGCCTGTTTCTGATTCTGTGTCTCCCTCTCTCTCTGCCCCTCCCCCATTCATGCTCTGTCTCTCTCTGTCCCCCCCCCCCAAAAAAAATAAACGTTGAAAAAAAAATTAAAAAAAAAAAAGGTGAAAATAGTATAGCAACTTTCAAATAAATAATACAGTACTCTTAGCTATAGTCACCATGCTGGATATTAGATCCCCAGAACTTAATCCTCTTATAACTGGAAGCTTGTACCTTTTAACCAACATTTTCCCATTTCTCCACCCCGTTAATTCCTGGAAACCAACATTTTATCTGCTGTTATGAGCTTGGTTTTTTTTAGATTTCATACATAAGTGAAATCATACAGTATTTGTCTTTCTCTGACTTATTTCACTTAACATTATGTCCTCAAGGTCCACCCGTGTTGTCACAAATGCCAAGATTTCCTTTTATTTTAATGGCTGGATAACATTCACACACACATGTGCACGGAAAATCATTTTTTCTTTATCCATTCATCAGCACTTGGGTTCTTTCCATGTCTTGGCTATTTGAATAATGCTGCAGTGAACACAGGGGTGCAGATATCTCTTTGATATAGTGATTTCAGTTCCTTCAGATAGATACTGAGAAGTAGGGTTGTAAGATCATATGGTATTTCTATTTTTAAGGAAGCTCCATATTTTTTTAATAGTGGCTGCACCAATTTACGTGGTGCCAACAGAGCAGAAATGTTCTCTTTTCTCTACATTGTCACCAACAGTTGTTCTCTCTTGTCTTTTTGATAAATAGCCATACTAACAGGTATGAGGTTTTATTTCACTGTAGTTTTGATTTGCAGCTCCCTGATGATTAGTGATCTTGACCCCTTTTCATGTATCTGTTGGTCATTTGTATGTTTTCTTTGGAAAAATGTTATTCAGGTCCTCTGTCATTTTAAAATCAGGTTGTTTTGTTGTGAGTTGTAGGAGTTCCTTATATATATTTGGATATTAATCCCTGATACATGGTTTATAAATATTTTCCCCATTCTGTAGGTTCCCTCTTGATTTTGTTGATTGTTTCTTTTGCTATATGGTTTAGCTACCTTCCACACATTGATAGAGAGTACTTGTATTGTCATTCAGTTATAAATATTGCCTAATTTCTGTTGAAATGTCGTCTTCAACTCAGAAACGGTGTTTTTCAGTTTCTTTTTTTTTGTTTTTTGTTTTTTCAGTTTCTATATATCTTTTTTTTTTAATTTTTTTTCAACGTTTATTTATTTTTGGGACAGAGAGAGACAGAGCATGAACAGGGGAGGGGCAGAGAGAGAGAGGGAGACACAGAATCAGAAACAGGCTCCAGGCTCTGAGCCATCAGCCCAGAGCCCGACACGGGGCTCGAACTCACGGACCGCGAGATCGTGACCTGGCTGAAGTCGGACGCTTAACCGACTGCGCCACCCAGGTGCCCCCCTCTATATATCTTTCATAGCTATCTGATTATAAATTTTTAATTTCATATATCTTTCATAGCTATCTGCTTATAAATTTTTATTTCATTTCTAAGTTCTTTCTTAAAGTGGACACACAATGCGTGTGTTTAGAAGACAACCATTTTGCACCCAGAAATTATTTAAAAAACCAGCCATTTGTAGATGTTCTAGAACCACCTATCACTGGAGACAGAGTTATAATAAACAAGTATATTACATCAAAGTAAAAAAAATTAAAAACAAAGTGGACGGAAGTCCACTTTGTAACATACTTGAAAAAAATGAAAAAGAGCTGTTTAATAATTAGCACATTTACCCTACTGAATTCTGTATTTCACTTTGGACAGTCGAAAATAATTCAAATTGATGAGGTTTTATAATGGCTGGAATATTCTGTTTTTGAGCTAAAGTAGACAATGTCATTCCCATGTATCTAAGGCTCTTAAAAACTCCTTTTCTGAGAATACATAAACTAGACCCACAATAGGATGTTGCAAATAAGTATTGATTAAGCTGAGTAATAACTTCCCTAGATACTCCACATTGATTGGGAAATTTCTGAGGCCAACATTTTAAAAAGTCAGTTCATTTCCAGGTCATGCTACTGTGAAATTCCATGACCTATTGATGACCCATTCTCAATTGTACTTAATTCAACAAAACTTCAGTATGAAAATGCACTGGATGGTATTACACTTTATACCTGATTGTATTTCAAGTTTAATATCATTATTAATAATGGCGAAAAAAATCAATGAAATTGAGGAAGTTGGACAGCAGTTCTTGCCCTGTTCAAAACAAAGAGGAAACATCAGGTACCCACAAAAGTCCATGTAAGTGAAACACGGGTGCTTTCCTCTGCAGCTGCAAAGTTCTCCAACAACTCAGCTAAGGGAGAGTTAAGTGACTTGAAGCCCTAAACATGCTCATGTCTCAGTCCCAAGAGATAATCTTCACTTTGCTCTGTATTTTGCGATCACTGGGAATCAAGTGCTATTAATTACCTCTCTTGGATAACATGACTATTGATGTCCTCTCAAATCCCCTACACTGCCTTTGCCTAAAGGGCTTGCATCTGGGACCTTCTCTGGAGGTCACATAAACCTTCCCCAGCTCCAGGAGGCCAATGACTGACTAACACAGAAGTACAAAAGCCAGACCCCCCTGGTTTAAAGGGATGTGTGGTACAGATCCTACTACAGAGCTTAGGATCAGCCTAAAGAGGGACTGTCGCTGAGAACAACATATCCTTGCTTAGTCCCTGCCTTTGACCCTTCCTACTTTTCCTACTCCTCTTTTCTGAAGATCCCTTTCTCAGTAAATAACATGCACCTAAATTCTTGTCTTGGTTTCTATTTCTAAAAAAAGCCAACCAAGATAAGGTCAAGCCAGAAAATCTGACTAGGGACCTTGGAGATGATCCCTGATATCAAGGACAGCACAGGGCAAATCAAAGGAAGACCTTCCTCCTACACCCGCTATTCAGAACCACCCAACCAGACTGGGCTTATACCTGAGCAGGTGAGATGCTTGTGGGATGGATGACCCAATGGAATGTGGGAAGGATATTTTGCCATATTTTATACAATTTTGTTTGTATATGAGCACACATATACTGAATGTAAATTCAATTGATTGTTTTACTGGTGGTAGTAAGCAATCAGAAGACAACCATTCTATAGTAACAGTAAATCTTCACAGCAGTTATAATAGCCGAATCCTTAGTCAAAACAAACAAGGATTTTGTATCTCAAATGTGAGTATGTGTGCATGCACACACATACACATTACTGAGTCTATGCCTCCTAGTCAATGCTACATGCCCACAGTGAATGTTCTCAGACTTACCTTTCCCGTTCTGCTTTATTCTTGATAGATTTATCTTGGCTGATGGCTTTGCTATTTTCCATAGAAATCTTAGCCTGGTGTGCTCGCATTTCCTTGCTTTCCCTAAGTATTAAAAAGAAAACAAACAGGGGTGGGGTGGGGGAAATGGGAAGTTAGTGTTTATCAGATTCAGAGTTTGAGTTAGGGAAGATGAAAAAGTCCTAGAGATGGATGGTGGTGATGGCTGCGTAACAGTGTGAATGTACCTGATGCCACACAGTTAAAAACAGTTAAACTGGCAATTTTTATGTTATGGACATGGAACTATAAGAAAATAATAAATAGGGGCATCTGGGTGGCTCATTTGGTTGAGCGTCTGACTCTGGATTTCAGATCAGGTCATGGGATTGTGTCCCGCATGGGGCTCAGGGCTGACAGCATGGAGCCTGCTTAAAAGATTCTCTCCCTCTCCCCCACTCGTGCTCTATCTAAAATAAAAAATAAATAAATTCATCCAACCATTCATTCATTCTACATATAACAACAGTCCCACTGTTGTTTTTTCCCCATCATTGAGCTCATTTCCCCATTCTCACTTTTTTTCCCCCATTATTGAGCTCATCAAGTTATTTTGCATCCTGTGAAAAGGCAGGAAAGAGCCTGAATGCGTGAGATGTGGAAGTGGGTTACCTACTGAGAAAGTAACAGTGATGAAATGGGATGAAGAAACATTATGTTTGCCCATAAAAATATAAAGATTTTTGAGCTTTGCCCTACATTTCTTGGGACCAGATGGTCTGGAAGAGACAGAGGATGTTGTGACCCTCACAAGTGACCTTCATGTTTTCTGACGGTTCATGGGAATGAAGGAGACTAAATGATTTCAAATAAGCACAGGAAGTAAGAAAAAAAGGTTGTTGACATAAGGCCACTGATGACCGCGTGTGCCAGAATGTCTGTGTGCACATGACAAAGACTCCTGGGTTACTTATGTGTGTATTAAAGGTATACAATTTAGAACACTGAAATGAGTATTATTAACAGAGAGTTTTTTCTGGAACCTAGGGGGGGTCTCCTTGAAACCCTGGCTGGAAATGAGTGACCAAGGAATCAGGTGTTCTAAGTAGTATCTGTACTATATCAAAAGGGGTAGATAACACTGATCCCCCAGATGCAGGAATATGCATAGAAACTCCTAGGCCCAAGAAAATGGCTCTCAAATTCTTCCTCAGTTTAGTGTTAGTAAATCAACCATTTCTTTATTCATTCATTCGACAAGCATTTCTCAATGACCGAATGTTGCTGACCAGTATTAAAAAGGCAGTATTTTTATTTTGAAAGAGAGAGAGAGCGAGCGAGCAGGGGAGGGGTAGACAGAGGGAGAGAGAATCCCAAGCAGGCTCCGCACTGTCAGCATGCAGCCCAACACGGAGCTTGATCCCACGACTCTGGGATCATGACCTGAGCTGAAATCAAGAGTCATATGCTTAACCAACTGAGCCCCAAGAAGGCCAGATTTTTTAACCAAGAGCCACAGCTGTGATGGTGAAGAATGCACACAACCACAGGGTGCTTGAGAAAAGCTTAAACACTGCTGTTACTTGGGAAAACGCCCCTGCCATGCATTTATTTTTTTAAGGTAAATTAGTAAATAGCTTATGCTCTCTTCAAATAACTTCCTAAGCAATGCAAGAATTAGTTACCTTTTTTCTTTTGGACAATGCCTACTGTTGAGGCTAACTTCTTTTCTTTATTCAACTACAAGAGAGATTAGAATGGAGTGCCTCAGCCTGTGAAGTATCATTGAGTGAGGGTAAGATACCTACAATCTGGTATTGCAGCAGGGGTCAAAGGCAGGGTACCGAACAGACCTTTTTGTGTACGAAATCAACAGCATCTCTAAGGGAAAAAAGAAAGACAACTTCTAATCCTATACAACTTAATAGAATGCTTTAAAATTGATAGGGTATAGGACATGAACCTACAGCAAACTTAGCATGGTATACCTCATTTTCTTGCTTTGAAAGAGAAAATTGGGAACTATGGCAAAATGCTTCACATTCTCAGGGCTGCATCTGTCACTCCAAAATGAGGCTGGGAATTCATGAATGCACTCAGATAATTTATGCAGTTAGCGTTTAAAATTTTTTGTTTGCTTTGTTTGTATAATGCTTTTCTATTCTCTACTCTTTTGTGTATATCAATAGATCCTAACAGTGGCATACAGCAGGCATGAAGGGAGAAGCTAACAAGCTGTAACAAAGCTGGGATAAAAAGAGGTAATTGACATCAACACTCTTCTGCCCCAGGTGAAAGTCCAGTTCATCATTTGCAGTATTTTAAATGCGACATTCCATTTGCTGAAGCTGGAAGAAACCCATATAAACTGATACTTCTTTGCTGTTTCTTGATTAGGCCTCTCTTTCTAAAATTCCCAGAATTCCTAATAATGTAAAGGGTCTCACCACATTTAGCCAGGGAGTGACCAGATCCAATCTGAGGTAGGAGCTGAACTGGTTGGTTTCTGTCTCCTGCTGTGTCTTCCTTTCCTACGAGGCTCCAGGCCACTTTCCAAAGCCCATTGTTAGTCCTACCACCCAGTGGAGCCTCCATGACCCCTCTGGAAGCAGCCGAGCTCCTTTGTGCTGTGCTGCTTTTTGGTGTGCATCCTATACTATTTGGAATTCAACTTAATTGTTCATGTGAGAGTTAATACCTTGCCAACACTTAAAATTTTTTTTAATGTTCATTCATCTTTGAGAGAGAGAGAGAGAGAAGGAGGGAGGGTCAGAGAGAGAGGGAGATACAGAATCCGAACAAAGCAGGCTCCAGGCTTTGAGCCATCAGCGAGCCCGACGCAGGGCTCGAACCCATGAACCCTAAGATCATGACTTGAGCCAAGGCTGGACACTTAGCCAACTGAGCCACCCAGGTGCCCCAACCTTGCTAACACTTGTAAGCACTTTGATGGCAGAGGCCATTTCTTATAGCTCATATTTCTTATCTCAACTGTATGACGTGATATGTGTAACAGCTCAGTATCCTATGTCAAGTTGATCTTGTTTCCTACCTTGGCTCATACATACACTCAATCCTATTACAAAATTAGGAGTTCGCTCTGGAGAAGGCTCACTTGCCTACCTGTCATGGGACAGTTTTAGCTGCTGGGTTTGCTGCTCGTGGGCGGTGATCAGTAGCTTTCTCAGGAGCTCGCACTGCTGGCTGAGGTGCAGGTCCCGGATTTCTTGCTCCTCAGCACTGTGGGTGTTAATCATTTCTGACCACTCCTTTGTGTGCTGGGCCACTATCTCTTTGACCTGTGTGGGGAAAAGGGGATGGTACCATTTGGAACTGTCACAGATCCAGTATGAACTGAAAACACAGCATCAGTCCTGTATTTCAAATCTCACCTACCAATTTGGTTGGTGAATCAGTAGATACTACAACAATAAAAAAACAAACAAACAAACAAAAAAAAAAAACAGGTACTAATCCATGGGAATCAGGAGGTCACAGCTTATTAAAATAATCGATCACTTTGGGTCTAAATATTCAGCCGTGGACTGTGATTTCACTGCCTAACTTGTCCATGTTCCCTTTTGTCCAGACCTTGGGCTCCTTTACTGATTTGATCAGATTCTCCCCAGCTCCTCATGCCTTTCCAGCTTCATGTCCACAAGGCCACAGGTCTGAATGAAGAGCTCTGTATTCTCTTATTCCTGGATCATGACTCACTGTGTCCACTCTAACAGATGCTGGGGTAGAAAGTCTTCCCCTCCCCACATCCATGCTCTTTGTAATGTGGTTTTGTACCTTCCCTCATATCAAGAGCTAGAATCCATTTCCCTACCTCCTGGAACCTGGCTGACCTTGTGAGTGGATTCAGCAAGGAGACAGTAGCAAATGTGGTGCAAGAGGAAGCTTGGAAAACGCTCCCCGTTCTGCTGTCTGGAACTCTGAGGCTACCCTGTGACAGAGCCTGTGCTAGCCTGATGGAGGACGAGAAGTCATGTTGGAAAACGCAACCAGCAGCCAGCTAGCTGCCAGATATCTGAGTAGAGCCATCAAGCCCAGCTGTCTGCAGACACGAGTGAGCCTAGTCAAAATCAGTAGAACTACCCAACTGAGTACAGCCCAAATTCTGACCCACTGAGTTTTAAACTAATAACTGGTAGTGGTCTTCAGCCGCTACATTTTGACATGGCTTATTATGCAGCAAAAGCTAACTGATATCAATGCAAAAACTTTTACTTTCCTATTTGTGCAAAGCTTCTGAAAATCATGGCATGCTGCAGAGACATTAATTCTCAAACATTCCAGCTAAGAAGAGAGAAAGAGAGTGAAGAACAATTCTCCAAGACACATGGCTTACTGCCTATGTCACTTCAGGGTAGAATGGACACAAAATGCATAGCACCGAGAAGCTCATCTTGAACAGTGGTGCTGCTCCACGCAGGCAGCAGGGCCACTGGGTTGGATGAGAGCTGCATGTAGACTGGTTTGACCAAAAGCTAGAGCTGGGAGCTTTAAGAGTCCCCCTACCCTCTTTTATAACTATTAATGCTGGAGGAGTTATTTGTGTTCTTGACTGGAACTTAGTGCTCAGTTCCCCAAATATTTGCAAACTAATGAGTCTCCCAAGGTCCCATTTTCTTATGCAATATGAACAGTTGAAATCATCTCTTAGAATATCTTTTCATTTTTTCCCCCATCCTAAACTTCCACAGCAAACTTAGAATGGAATAAGTATCAAAGAGTAACTCAGTCCCTAAGTTGGGTGGGTTTCTTGTCATATGTTTGTTTTTTTTTTTAATTTTTTTTTCAACGTTTTTTATTTATTTTTGGGACAGAGAGAGACAGAGCATGAACAGGGGAGGGGCAGAGAGAGAGGGAGACACAGAATCGGAAACAGGCTCCAGGCTCTGAGCCATCAGCCCAGAGCCTGACGCGGGGCTCGAACTCACGGACCGCGAGATCGTGACCTGGCTGAAGTCGGACGCTTAACTGACGGCGCCACCCAGGCGCCCCTCTTGTCATATGTTTAATGTTACTTTTATAGGGAAGCATGTTCTGTATTTTATACAATATTTCCTTTTAGTCAATGTACTGTTTCGCTTGATGCCCCTGAAGCAGACAACATAGATACATAGAAATGCATATTTCAACAGATGAAGGAAAAGGTATTCCATGAAAGGGCTCTTCTCAAAGCCACTGAGTCTGGAACAAAGGTGAATGCTGAGATCCCTTGACTTCCCAGACTAGCCCCAAGTTATTGTTACTTCTGATTTATATTAGGTAGGGCTTGTAAAAAATTACAAAGTATCTTCTGCAAATCTAGGCATTTTCTTACCTTAGATTTGTGATCTGATGTCAGTGTCTGAATTTTAATTTCTGTTTCTTTTTTCATTTCGAGACAATTACTTCCCCTGCAAATGGAAAAATCACAAATGTGTGCCAATGTTAGATATCTTCCCATCCCATGAGCCTTTGCTTCAAAGCTTTCTAATGAAGACAATTTGTTCATCAAACATGGGAGGCCATGGCTCATTGGGCAACATCAGTATTTCTAGTAACAGATGTATACCTTACAAAATATCTGTATCGTGATTACTCAATTCAACCACTACACAAAGAGACACTCCAGACCTAACAATGATTTCATTGTTAAGGGTATGTTGTCAGAGTTTCCATTTTGGTTCCTGCTTTTCTTTAGGCTATTTTTCATTTATTCAATAAAATATTATTTGAGATAAAAACTAGAAAATAGGTCCTCGGCCTTGAAGTGAATTTTTAAGCTCTTTCTGGTTGTAAAGCCAGATTTTTGTCTTTTACACATGCCAGCAAGGCAGAAAATAGAGTTTCTTGGCATCATAGGGCAATTTTTGCTTCTTATTCTATTGTGAGGAGGAAATATACAAGGCAATTTCCCAGCAACCATTACTGCTTATTTCAGTGATTATTTTTTCCTTTTGTAATATCTATAGCACTGCTGAAACCAGAACAGGTTCTGAGCTTGTCTTCGGCATATATGCTCTGATGTATTATGCCCTAAGTCGGAATGCTTCGCGATATTACTGAGAATGTCTCCGAGAGAAGCATTATTCTAAAAATGCTAGGACTTCATCAAAACTGTTACCTCTCAAGGGCTGGCACTCAGTATGCTTTCTCTTCAGTCTGCTATTTGGTGAGCTTGTAGCATCACAGAAATATCCCCTGGGCTTAATTCTAGACAAAATCTTTTATACTAAATGCAATGATAGGTTTTCTTTAACAGTCTTATCTGGGGACATGGGCTAAAGATCCTTGTAACATTAAAAACTAAGATTGTATTTTTGTCCCCAAGAGTAGATCAACCTTAATATTTATTTTATGGTGATGCAAAATGGTTTCTGTAATTTCAAAATTTCCCAACTTCAGCTTGTCCTTCCTTTCCCCTCCATTCATCTTAAAAACACCTGAGTTTTCCACCTGGGTGGAAAACACAGGAGAGACATTAGTTACTGTGTCATCTACCAATGGCTGTCGAACGTGAATAAAGCTCTTCTTTTCCACCTCAATCCCTGCCTTCAGCTGAATGAATCTCTTAATTCCCAGGAAAAACTTTTAAAGAACACACAGTCAAGACCAAGTTCTTCCTTGGCCTAAGCAGTCAGCTTCACTGTGGGAAAAGACAAAATATAAAAAGGTGAAAAGCCTCCGGAAGGAAATAAAGAGCCATTACCCCTTCTTCTTCATTGCCTTCTCTAGGATTTTCTCATGCGTCGACTTCTCTTTGTCATACTGTGCCACAATTTTGTCAACTTGTGTGCAATGCAGCTTCTGCATGGTGCTGTGCTCCTGAAGAAGAAGAATCTGTAGTTACAAGCTGAATCTGTAGTTACAAGGACTCTTCCTGATGGTTAGTAAACTTCACCTATGTTGGGCTGGCATGATTTTCACCAGCTTTCCCAGAATCTTGGTTTAGAAATCAAGGAGTAACCAATTCTGAGAACTGGAAGGATTTCCAACCTCCCACCCAACACAAGAGTTTCTTGAACAGGGATATTCCAACAAGGGAGTCCATAGCCTCAGCCTAATGAATGTGCCCCCCTCAAAGGGCATCCCTGTCTACTACAGGGCAGCACCAATCAGCCTCAAGTCCTGTCTTCTACATATACATGTTCTCCATAGGATTTCTATGGTTCATCTTTGTTGTGCTGAGACACCTAATGAGTCCACAGCCCCTTTCACACATTGGTCCTCAAATACCCAAGTTCAGCTCCCATATTTTCTCTCTTTCACATGCTAACTATTCACATGTGACATGGCTTCTAAACACCCAGCACATTTTGGAAGGTCTTAAATACCATCACTCAATAGTGAGAATTGCCAATGGGGTTGTCACTGTTATCTGACTGCAAATCCTCATCACTGGGATCTTCCACTGGCTTCCTCACCTAGGTGCATTCACGAGGAGGACATAGTGTCCAGGAGCTGTGGCCATAAGTTTTACAGATATTTCAAATATTTCCCCATCTGCTTCCTGTCATCATTGAAGTTGGGGCTGCAACACGTAGAAAATAAGAGTTTTTCCATAAACATTCTTTCCTCCTGATAACTTAGCCACAGTCAGTGACTTCTCTGAAGTCAGATATCCTTAGCTTCTCAGCAAGCCAAACAGAGAGGAAACCAGCACAATCAGTAATACCTAACTCTAAGTGATACTTGATGCTATATCCTAGTCTTACTCTTGAGAAACTAGACAGATGGGATGGTACTGAAGACTGGAAGGGACAAACGTTGCCCAGGTTATGTAACCTCCCTCACAGTCCTATTTCCTTTTACTATTTTAGAGAGAGAGAGCACAAGCCAGTGCGCGCACGAGTGAGCATGCCTGCATTAGTGGGGGAGGGGCAGAGAGAGAGAATCTTAAGCGACTCTATGTTCAGCACGGAGCCCATCATGGGGCTAGATTCCAAGACCCTGGGATCATGACCTGAGTCAAAATCAAGAGTTGGACGCTCACCTGGGGCACCTGGTGGCTCAGTCGGTTGGGCACTGGACTTTGGCTCAGGTCATGATCTCATGGTTCGTGGGTTTGAGTCCTGCATCGGGCTCTGTGCTAACAGCTCAGAGGCTGGAGCCTGCTTCAGTTTCTGCGCCCCACTCCCCTGCTCACATTCTCTCTCTCTCAAAATTAAATAAACATTAAAAAAAAAAAAGAGTTGGATGCTCAACTGACTGAACCACACAGGCACCCCTCCTTTTACTTATTTTTTAAATTAAGTGACTTAATTAAAAAAAAATTTCTTCCTAAGTTAGGCTAGACTTGAAGGAAACCTAATTTATGAATGTCTTTAAAAGATTTCATAATTTCTTTATCCATTCATCAGTTGATGGACATTTAGGCTCTTTCCATAGAAACTTAACAGAAACCCATGGGGGAGGGGAAGGAAAAAAAAAGAGGTTAGAGTGGGAGAGAGCCAAAGCGTAAGAGACTCTTAAAAACTGAGAACAAACTGAGGGTTGATGGGGGGTGGGAGGGAGGGGAGGGTGGGTGATGGGTATTGAGGAGGGCACCTTTTGGGATGAGCACTGGGTGTTGTATGGAAACCAATTTGACAATAAACTTCATATATTGAAAAAAAATAAAATGAAATGAAAAAAAAGATTTCACAAAATATAAAAGAAGTGATTTTTAACTTTTCCAAGATTTCCTAAGTTTCCCAGCACTGTTAGTCAATTAACATAGGACTTGAACTACAATTTGGTTATACATGTATTTTTCGGAAACACGTTAGTGCACATGTTCCTGGAATTTTTGTCCATTTGGATAAATATCTTTGGGAGAAGTCGTGGAGGAGGGTAGTGCTAGGTGGGGAGGTTCTCAGAACAGAAATTGACAACGGGGACAAAGGGTGGTCCAGGGTGATGCTATCTTGCTGTGGATTTGGTGTCAGGGAATTGTATGAAACAGCATCTTGCTTAAGCTGTGGTTGAAACACCTCATACATCTAACATTCTCAGTGTATGTGCACTTGGTGTTATAAACACATTTCAGCCAGGGTTTTTGCAATGTGGCATTGAGTTCAGGACATGGGATCTTCAGTCTCAAATCCTGGGGCAAGTCACTGGGCCTCTTGATCTGTTCATCTTTGTAACTGGGAGAGCAATACCTAGTTCACAGGGATGTTAGGACTAAAAGTAAATATAGTATCAATCCTATTTCAAATGTCTGCTATATCTTATTCAAACTATAATAACCTGTTTATATTATTCAATATCCATGATAATGTAGAGTGACTTGGGATAAGGGACAGCAATTAGAATAATTAAATCAGTAAACCTTCCCTCCATGATGAATCAACTGCCTCAGGAATCAACATGTTAACGTATCCTTATTTGAATGGATTTAATTAAGCTTGCGTTGCTGTGGACAAAAACAAGCCTACCAAAACGCCCTATTATTAGTCTTCCTTTTAAGATTTAAAGGCATTATGCCTGCTCTGTACATGTGTTAATCTTCCTGGGCAAATAAATAAGAGGCTCTTTGCAAGTGCGGATTCAAACATGTTAAGAATCTTTCCTATGTAATCTTTCTGCTTTCCTGTTTCTTGCAAGTATCGAAGGGAGGGTGGAGAAGGTTGTTCCTTTAAATATCCTAGCACAGCACAAGAAAAGGCGAGGCTTTGAAGCTTGGAAGTTGACAGACTATTTCTTAAGGAAATATTCTGGTGAATCTTATTCACCCAATTAGATATGAATGAGGGTGTTTGTGCCAGAAAGGTGTTCATGATGGATTCCAGTAGGTAAGATTATGCTCTACAAGGGTAGGGCAAGTCTTTGTACATGGCACAAAGGTTGGTACATAGCAGATGCTCAATAAATGTTTGTTGTATGAATGAAAAAAAATAGCAAGGGAAGACAGCAAGAGGACTTGGAATCTGGTCTTAGCTCAGCCAATCAGTAGCCAAGTGGCTTTGTGAAACACACACTAATCTTTCCAGCCCTCACTTTATTAGAAAACTAAACAAGATCCACTTGCACAACCTAATTTGTGGGTTGGTTATGAGCTGCAAGATTACCTAATGTATGCAGAAATAATATGAAAGTTTAGAAGCATATTGAATTGCAATGATTACAGGTAATACAAATAACAAGAAACTTGGTCTGGAAAAATGATCTCTGTGTTTCTCTATGTGCTCAAAATGATTCCTTTGTGGTATGCAGTGATCACAGAAGTGTTTAGGGATAATTAGCTTTCCAAATACCAACTTCTTTTACAAAGGAATGGGGTTCTAATTACTGATTATTGTCTGATTGGGGGTCAAGATTCAGCTTCCCAAAGTATAAAATAGAGGAACCAGGAAATAATCTCTCAGTCCATTTTCATGCAGAACAAATCTATCATTGACTTTATTCTTTGGTCATTAATTAAATCATGACATGCCATGGAAGAGGCATACATATTTTTTCATTCATTCAGGTCAAGAGTATCAAAAT
This sequence comes from Herpailurus yagouaroundi, assembly GCF_014898765.1. NCBI lineage: Eukaryota > Metazoa > Chordata > Mammalia > Carnivora > Felidae > Herpailurus > Herpailurus yagouaroundi. The sequence goes on along the minus strand of NW_024412427.1, from coordinate 22,021,694 downwards.
TAAATGTGTTCATTGAAACATCAATCTCAATTGGGACACTTTGGGGAGAATGCATGTACAGCTTTTAGCAGGACTTGTACATTTCTCATTGGAGTGAAGAGTACACTCAGCTTCTTTAGGGAGAAACTTTTGCTACAATTCATTCTTGTGACTGATGGGGCAGTGGGCGTGAACGACTGCACCACAGATCCTGCTGGAAAATTGGAGTAAATCATGTTTCCTCAGCATGTGACTCTGAGGTCAGCAGTAAGCTGCCTCCGTGGGTGTTGCTGTGTCTCGGGCCCTTTCAACTTCATAACAGACTTATGGGTCTGGAATTGAGGTCTTATTATGAATTACAATTGACGAGTTTAACAGCACTCTTGATGTTATCAGCTAAATTGCTTGTATAGCAAAGAACAAATTTTCCATTAGTAGTTTACTGAAATGCCAAATGTTAGTTTCTCAGGCATTTCATTTGACTCATCTTATGGTGATGTTGCAAACGGCTATCCCAGCGGATGCATCCAGTCTATAAATGTTAAGTCCACTCCTCAAACTCACATGTGCTTTGAAAGAAAACTGAATTAGGGGCCAATATTTAAAGACATGGAAGTTCATCTAAGAGTCCAGATTTTATGAGTCCCCTTTTGAGAATGAAGCTGGCCCATGGACTCTCAAGGCACCAATGGCAGGAGCTAAGTCTGACGTGCCTCTTGAATGGGAATGAATGTTCTTCTGCTTTCCGTATCTGGCCAACTTCCTTCTTATTTGGTCCCTATAGGCATTTACATTGTAATTATTCCTCTAACGTGTTATTGGGGCTAGTTAACCAACTTTGGGTTTTATTGGCTTTAAGAATTTGACCACATCAGACAATTGAAACGTATGCCCATTTCTTAATGAAAGAAACCATATTTCTGGACTCCACTGAGTCATGTATTAGGGGAGATGACTGTTGCTTAGTTTTGTTTTTGCTGTGTCTCTTCTAATGGACACTTGAAAACCATTTCCCTAGTTTCCATTTCAAATGGAGAGGTGGTTCTAGAAAGTGAGAGACACATAAAAGTCTGATTGCCAGCTGCACTCACAGGGTCAAAAACAATGGCCATTGACCCCTGCCATTTTCTAAAATCTAGGCATGTTAGCTAGCATCCTGATCTCATTTGAGGCTCAAATGGTCACTATCCCTGATTTTTCTCTTAGTATCCTAAAAGCAGCTCACATGCCTATTTCTGTGGCTCTCCTGCAAGTGATAGATCCTCCTACACCAGAATTCCTCTTCCATCCTGTGGCTAACCTTCAAGTTTGAAAACAAGATTTCTTTTGCATATTATATTTGTGTCTTAAGCCACTGGGATTTAGCTCATGGATTCTCTGCTTCCCTGTAGGTCTAAGAAGTGGCATTATTTACCTCAGCTGATGTGTAAGAGTGGAGAGTCCCTGCAGTAATAATATGGACTAGGTAAGAGCCTCTGCTCTTAGCTGCCAACTGCTAAGGTTGATGCATGGATGTTGTGGTTGGCAGGGTACAGCCTGGGCCAGGTTCCCTCCTCAATAGTTACTTTATAACCCAAGGCCTTACAGTAGCAAATCTCAGCCCCATCTTAGGTTGCTTCAAAAGTTAAAAAGGTTTATAGATGTTTCACAAAAAGGCTGGGGGTATTTTTTCTTGTTCAACAACAGGTCAAAATCTGTTTTTTTAGGGAGGACTGGTCTACAGCTTGAGGGCAAGTGGGGGGGGGGTTCCACTAGGGGTCAAGGAACAATGAAGAGTGCCAAATAATATTCCTAAAGAAACAGTTCTCAAAATTTAATTTTAATGTGTGAAGGAGAGGAGCTTATTTATTTCCTAGGCCTCTTCTTGGTGATTATAACTAAGTCTCAGATGCAAGCATATGCATTTTTTACAAAGCCTCCAGCTCCTGGCCCAAGGATCATATGTTGAAAAAAACAGTTCCAAAGGAAGCCAAGATATTTGTGTCCTGATAGGATCATGATGGCTCTTAAAAACCTTTTACTAAGACCACCAAGAATATGTGAGAAAGAAAAATCAATGTGTGAAAATTCAGGGGTAATGGAATTCCACTACTGGGTATTTACTCAAAGAAAACACTAATTAAGAAACGTATACGCTTCTCTATAGTTACAACAACCAAGATGTGGCAGCAATGCAGGTGTCCATTGGTAGACAAACAGATAAGGAAGATGTAGGGTGAGTTACTGTGTGTTTGTGCGTACATAAACATATATGTAAGATGGAATATTATGCAGCCATAAAAAAGATGAGATCATGCCATTTGCAACAACATGGATGGACCTAGAGGATATTATGCTAAGTGAAATAAGTCAGGGAAAGACAAATACCATATGATTTCACTCATATGTGGGATCTAAAAACACCAAAAACAGGGGCACCTGGATGGTTCAGTCAGTTAAGCGTCCAACTTTGACTTGGGTCACAGTCTCATGGTTGGTGAGTTCAAGTCCCGCACTGGGCTCTGTGCTGATAGCTCGAAGCCTGGAGCCTGTTTCAGATTCTGTGTGTCTCTCTCTCTCTTCCCCTCCCTCACTTGTACTCTGTCTCTCAAAAATAAACAAACATGAAAAAAAAATAAGCCAAACCAAATGAATAAATAAACAAAAAGCAGAATCAGACCTATAAATACAGACTGATGGTTGCCAGAGAGGACAGGGTTGGGGGGATGGGCAAAATGGGTGAATGGAAGTGAGAGATAGATTCTAGTTATAGAATGATAGGTCACAGGAATAAAAAGTACAGCATAAGGAATATACTCAATGGTACCATAATAGCCTTGTATGGTGACAGATGTAGCTATACTTGTTGTGAGCACAAAACAGTATTAAACTTATCAAGTCCCTACCTTGCACTGCTGCAACTAATTTAACATTGCATGTCAATGATACTCCAAAAACTTGGAAAAAAAAAAGGGGGGGCATGAGTTCTGGAGTCAGAATTTTAGTTCACATCCTGGGGCAGAGGGAGAGAGAGAATCCCAAGCAGGCTCCACACTCAACACAAAGCCCGACACAGGGCTCGATCCCACGACTCTGGAATCATGACCTGAGCCGAAATCAAGAGTGAAACGCTCAACAAACTGAGCCACCTGGAGTGCATTTTTAATAAATGTGGATAATGTGGTGAGTTGTAAAAGGTGTGCATTCAAAGTAAGCAAATGAGGCTTGTTACCAGCATTAACTAGTTATATTACTCTAGGCAAGGGACTCACCTCCCTCATTTTATTCATGTCTAGAATGTGGGCAGTGTCAATTGGGTTTTGGGGATACTGTGAGGATTTGAGAATGTATATAAAATGTGTAATACAAAACTGGCATTAAATAAATGTTAGCCTTATTAGTAGTTTTATATAAAAATACTACAGAATTCAGAATTCATAAATTATGCTGCCAAAGCAGTCTGAATAAAAAAGTGGGTCCCCTGTGTACCGAATGTAGGAGAAGGGATTCATTCATAAGCTTATAATCACACACTTGTAACATGGACTTTTGTGGTGCATAAGGATATGAAAACAAGCTGTGAAATGCATTGCCCTGTTCAGAAATAATTCTGAAAAGCACTCTGAAAGGCAATAGGCAAGCATGGAATATTTTACTACCATGTCAATTTACTCTGTTCCTCAACCTAAGGAATTTTGAATGCTTCCTCCAAAAAATGCTCCCTAATGCAGTTATGAAGGTCCACACAATTCAGATTTGCAGATTTAGGGAGATTTAAAAATCTTCTTTTAGGTGTTGGTTCCATTATAATATGGGGCTCCAAGAAGCTCCTCTGTTTTCTACAAATGAAGGCAACGTACAGTCTTTCAGCCATCTGGGATCTACTGGTTATGACACAACATGGAGGCGTCCCTGCCAACAAGAGTGAAGAAATGGATTTGGCTGAATTAAGTGCAGTGTTGTCTGAGGGGAAGATCCACCAAAGTCAGCTCTAAACTGTCTCACAGAAAAGTAATTTTCCACCTATTAATGGACTGAATGTTCTGTCTCCCCTCCAAATTCCTATGTTGAAGCCCTAATTTCCAACGTGGTGGAATCTGAGAGGGGGTCTTTGGGATGTGACTAGGTCATGAGGGCAGAGCCCTCATGAATGTAATTAGTGCCCTTATAAGAGACATGAGAGAAATGTTAGCCCTTTCCACCATGTGAGGACATAGCAAGGAGGCTATCCCAAATCCAGAAAGGGGGCTCTGAATCTGCTGCAACTTGACCTTGGACATCCAGCCTCCATACTTTAAGAAATAAATGCTTGTTGCTTAAGCCGCCCAGTCTACGCCAATTTGACGAAGACACCATCTTGGGCACTTTTCTGATGAAGCAGATGGGCATGTTTGCCAACCTGAGTCAGTCTGGACTCAAAGGTTCAGAGAAGGATATCAACAGATAATCCTTCTCAGTAGTATGTAGGTCAAGTTCTAAAAGATTGAGGATCATCTTTCCTCAGTAGCTGTACAGGTAACCAGTGTACTGACATTGTCCAAACTAGATGGGGATTTTCATAACAAGCTGTGTGCTGCCATTGCATTTGCTGCAGCGAGGGGAACTTGTTTACTTGTCAAAGCATCTAACATCCTTCACAGAATAATGAGGTAAGAGTATGGGTTCTAGAGTCAGATGGCTTGGGTTCAAATTCTGGCTCTGCTGCTCTCCAATGCTGGGACATTAGTTCAATTCCTTAACCTGCACAATCCTTAATTTCTTAATTTCACATGTAAAATGGAGACTTAAACAGAATTTGCCTTATAGGGTGGAGAGTATTAAATGAGACGATATATATAAAGTTCTGTGCACAGCATCTGGAAAATACTTTGCATGCAAAAATTCTAGCTGCCATGATTATTTTTATTATGTCACAGTATATGTCTCCTGGTCATGCCTCAAGGAAATATTTAATGAGGGTGAGGTTAAAAGTAGAAGTTTCCAAAGAGCCCACAGGCCCCTGAGATGTCAGCATCAATGACAGAGATCCAAGTTAAATGGAAAGAAAATCTGGGGGATGATGCCTTACCATATGGCTACCAACTCCATCCCTAATAATCAAAGGTACGTTGCATTCTTCCTTATTTCCTTTTCTCCCTCTCTTCTGCTGCCTTTCCATACTCTAGGTTGTTGCCAACAACCAACAAAATTGAAAACACTGCTTTAAGCAGCTTTGTCTCCTACACTTCTGAAAATCTGTGGCAAGTCTCCCCTATGGGCAATAAGAAGGAATTCTACTCAGTGGACTTATTCATGAAATTAGGAGCAAATAGTCTGTGGAGCAAATGCACTAAACCATCCATTCAATAATACAGGGAATATTACTAGGCCAAGAATAGGATGAATTTCTCAAAGCAGCACAAACTTAAATTGGGGCCGTGAGCTTTGAATTTAAAAAACATTTTTTAAATGATTATTTATTTGAGAGAGAGGCGGGGGGTGAGGACAGGAGAGAAAGAATCCAAAGCAGGTTCCATACTGCTGGTGCAGAGCCCAATGCAGGGCTCAAACTCATGAACCGCAAGATCATGACCTGAGCTGAAATCAAGAGTCAGATGCTTAACTGCCTGAGCCACCCAGGTGCCCCATGAGCTTTGTGCTTTTAATATCCAGAGTGATTAGGAGATAGGCCATTCAAGTCCAGCTCTAGAGACATGCCTCGGTTCGAGGTCTGAGTCACAGTACAAAGTAGAACTCATGACAAGTTTAAAAGAACTCAGAAGTCCTTTCAAGAAATTAAGTTTCTCTTGCTCCGGCTGCCCGTAATGGAGGAACACACACATTACCCTTCCAGCCCCAGTGGCTGTCATGATCCATCTTGGGAAGGAAAGAGGTATCGTGTTTTCCTCCTTTCTCTGTGAGGAGGGACTGGGAGCAGGATGATGGAGTGCTGTGAAGTGTTCAGCCCACACGAGAACTCCTGAGACCAGCTGCTGCTCTTCTCTTAAATTTGCAACCAGCTCTTAGAATTTCTCATGATCACTGTCAAAAAAACCTCTTCTTATGGGCGAAGAGAAAAAACAACTCTATTTCGGAAGTAGGTCACTGAGCAGAGTTTACATAATGGGACAAGTGAGAAAAGCCCTCTCTCTAGGAGCCATGGGTGAGAGAGTCAGGGCTGGCTAGCACCTCCCTCCATGCCCTGTGTGTGGCAAATGACTTGCCAGTAACCCAGGGGATTTGGGTGCTTCTAGCCGGAGACTGAGCTGGTCTTTAAAATAGTGGGACCTAGCCAGACTCTTGGATAAAGTCTGATTATTAAATAGTTTTAAAGTTTATTTACTTATTTTGAGCGGGGGCAGGGGGGAGGGAGAGAGCACACAAGCTGGGGGAGGGGTAGAGAGGAGTCTGGATGCTTAACTGACTATGCCACCCAGGTGCCCCATGATTATTAAACAATTTTTAAATGGGTGAAGCTCTGTTATGCTTCTGAGGTAAATGTCAGAAATGCAGATTATAAATCAGTGACAACCAATCCCAAATGGATTCTATTTTTAAACCTCATTTCCTACCAGTTAAGATCAAGGTACTACTGCCCAGTTGGTTGGTGTCAGTTTCTAAGCCATGTTTTTGCCTGTGAAGAATTCACTGGTCCATCACACAGAACAACAGCTTGAGGTTTTCATCTGAGAGCTAAAAGACAAACCACACGTATGCACACATGCTCAGCACGATGTACCTTAGCGTGTTTCTTCTTTAAAGAATTTAGCTCCTTCTGTTGTTTCTTTAAATGCTTCAAGTAAGCCTGTGGAAGAAGCAAAGAGGGCCCAAAATCAATTTTTTTGTAGCCACAATGAATACATCTGGTGAGAAACAGAAATATATTGGTTTCACCAATATAGGTAATGGAAGAGTGCTTGTAAAATGAGCAATTTTACCTTCATCTGCTTTAAATCTTCTATCCTCACTTGAGGGATAAGTTCGATACCTTAAAAAAAATTAAAGCACTGTGTGTATTAAAAATTAAAGAGAATAACTGATAATACAAAATTCATCACTTTGAAATCTCATCTAAAGACAGTGAAGCAGCTTTATGTGGATGGTAATGGATATAAGCATCTTAATTTCTTATTACAAAGCAATTAAATAGACACTTGGCATGTTTATCATCTTCGTTCAGGTTCCTTACCAGCAGAGCCTGAGTTGGAATTCCTTGTGCACATGACTTACTAGGGAAAGGTGCTCAGGAGAAACCCTCAGGGCAGTGAGAGAAGCAGAACAGGGCAGAGGAAGAAGGTACGGTGTATTTCTAGGGGAAATCCAACCTCAGCCTGACCCTTCAGAGAGCTCTTTAGAGTACATAGCCCTCTGGAGTTGTTCTACCTCGAGGTAAGAAGACTGGACTTTTGTAACCCCGTAATAGTCAGCCACTGGCTTCAGAGGTTGCACAAAACCTTCCAGGTGTTTCCAGACAAGGGCACCGCCACAGTCTGGGAGGGCAGTCCTCTGAGAGAGTTGCAGCTGTGATTTGAAATCAGCCAATACAGGGGCACCTGGGTGGCTCAGTTGGTTAAGCGTCCAACTTCAGCTCAGGTCATGATCTCATGGTTCACGAGTTCAAGCCCCACATCAGGCTCTGCGCTGACAGCTCGGAGCCTGGAGTCTGCTTCAGATTCTGTGTCTCTCTCTCCCTCCCCCACTCACACTCTGTCTCTCTCTCTCAAAAATAAACATTAAAAAAATTAAAAATCAGCCAATACACATAGCAGCTGGGGCAGTGGAGTGCCAAACTACAGCATCTATTAACACTACTTTTATCTTTGTATATCATACCAGTCAACTACCTCCCAGCTCTTTTCTCACCTCATCGTCAAAGAACAAAATATTTTTTTTTCCCAGCTTCTTTCACCAAATTTAATTTTTAAGCAATATGCTATTGAGCACACCCATGCCTTCAACATACAGGAAATCCTGAATTCAAACTGTTTTATAACAGCTATTATTCTGTGTGATGGACCAGTGAATTCTTCACAGGATGCTGTCATAAGGACCCGGAGTAACATACTAAATTATCCTGCTAGTGAAGGATGCTAGGCCAGGTGTCGTCATGGCAACCACAGTGGTAGAAGGATCCCCAAACATTTTCTGTTTGACTGCAGATTTTCATCTTAAACAAAATGAATGTGTGCTCTGTACTATAACTGATTTCCATTAGAATCCCCAAAAATTAGGTATGAGATATTCAATCAAGAAAGGTAGGATTGAGTCCCAGGCTCTTGTTTTTCAGTTTTACTTATTTTAAGAAGATGCACACAGCCCATGTGAGGGCGAGGAAGTGGGAAAAGGAGTCATGGCTAAGAGGAATCAGTCTTGTGATCTAGAACATTTATGATAAGGGTGTCCAGGGACCACAGGGTTGCTCTTTGACCTCTTAAGTCTGACATACAAGCTAACTCCCGGCTTTACTGCCAAGAGTGAGAGGCTGTGGATCCTGGCTCCCCAGCTTTGTCTTCTCTTCTATAAAATGAACAGAGTATTGGGGCGCATGCAAGATCCCTGGAGGGGCTATATAAAGAGTTGACCCAGTCCAGTGAGACTTCTTTTTCGGTCTTGGTTAAAGTAAATCATTATGGACAGGAACCTATGGGAACACGAACTTGGTTTCTGCATTTTTTGAGACAGAAACAACTTGTAAAAATTATATTTCCTATAAAGGATTTAGCCAGGAAAAACTCACACTCCACAGAACCAGGATTGGTACATGCTCAGTTCCCTCTGTTGGCCTACAGAAGTGGGTCTAATAGAACTTTTGGCGACAGGGGCCGTGTTCCATATGTGAGCTGTCCAACAATGGAGAGCTACATGTGACTGTTGGGCACCTGAAATGTGGCTAGTGCAGCTGAGGTGTTCAAGGGTTAATTTTTATTTTTTATTTTTTATTTTTTTAATTTTTTTTTCAACGTTTATTTATTTATTTTTGGGACAGAGAGAGACAGAGCATGAACGGGGGAGGGGCAGAGAGAGAGGGAGACACAGAATCGGAAACAGGCTCCAGGCTCTGAGCCATCAGCCCAGAGCCCGACGCGGGGCTCGAACTCACGGACCGTGAGATCGTGACCTGGCTGAAGTCGGACGCTTAACCGACTGCGCCACCCAGGCGCCCCTCAAGGGTTAATTTTTAAGTTTAAATTTAGATAGCTACATGTGGCAGGTGGCTACTACAGTGGCCAGTGCAGTTCTACGAGCTTCCCTGGTGTGCAAGTGGGGTTAAGCACTACACTTTGGGCACCAAAGATTTTGGCTAAATGGAGGTTTCCTACATAAAGTTTTTGTTCTTCTCAACAAAGCTCAAAACTAACTCGTTTTCTCCTAAGCTGTAATTTGCAGATCAACTAGGAGTTTAGTTTTATTGATTCCTTATTCTTAAAGAGAAAGAATAAGTGCAGTTATTGCTGTCTGGCTGTGTGTCTAAGAGAAACCATTAGAACTTTCTCACCTCCACAGATGTGGACAGCAAATGCTGCTTGGCTTGGACCTGTACACCTTGCTCTGTCTACATCAGGCCACTCTAGTTGACTTTCAACTGCCAGCACCTGCATTTTCCTGCCTGAGGAAGTTACCTGAGGACTCTCCCTCCAAAACATGCTTTACCACCCTTTGGTCAACCTAAAATCATTAGGGAACTGATCCCTCCTATGGGAGCTCTCGACAAACGGCTGACTGTAGTCAAAGTATATGTTCCCCTGCTCATCCAGGAGGATGCCTCTGAGGTTAGTGTCCAACACTAGCCCTCAGAATGTTCCCAGGGGCACTGAGTTCCAGGTGCCTCTGTGGAGCCTGAACACACTCTGACTATCGGCTACCTTCTCTACCTTGTGTCACCTCCCCAAGCCCCTACCTGTGTACACTGTACCCTGCCCCCCCCCCAATAAATTACTTACATTTGAAACCTCGGGTCTGCTTTGGGATGACCCAAATTAAGAGAGCTCTCTTTTTTTAAGTTTATTTATTTTGAGAGAGAGAGAGAAAGAGAGAGAGAGAATATGAATGAATGAATCCCAAGCTGACTCTGCACTGTTAGCGTAGAGCCTGGTGCGGGGCTCGAACCCATGAACCATGAGATCATGACCTGAATGGAAACCGAGTTGGACGTTTAACTGATTGAGCCACCCAGGCACTCTAAGACAGTTCTCCATCTTATGGAAGAAGGTTGCTTTCACAAATGACACCTCTTCTTACAAAGGTCACTGGAGCATTTTATTTCTTGACTCCCCCGTTCATAGATAGGAGTAGGAAGAAAACCCACAAACTTCCCTCTTTCACTTCTATGCCATTCTTCTAAAAGCCACCATGCAAAATAAAACAAAATAAAATAAAATAAAATAAAATAAAATAAAATAAAATAAAATAA
>NW_024412427.1:21981715-22011336 GCF_014898765.1 Herpailurus yagouaroundi | reverse complement strand
AAAATAAAATAAAATAAAATAAAATAAAATAAAATAAAATAAAATAAAATAAATAAGCCCTTCACTGAGACCAGGTTCTGCTGAGCATGGTTACCTCCACACGTGTCCTTTGAAACTGTACATTAATCTTCTCCATGAACTTCATCTAGCTCATGGTTTTCCTATGTAGGCATTTCCAAACATCCAGTATAGTGATTCAATATATCCATGAGAATAATGCATTTCATTACTTTCTATTCAAGTCAGATCTAAGTTTCAAGGCCCAGCTCAATTGGGATCTCATTTATAAGTTTCTCTGGGACACTTGCTGGAAGGGATGCCCTCTCCCCTCCTGTTTCTAAGGGTCAGCTCTTACTGACCACTGCCTGGCCTGGCTGTTGTGTGGGACCCCATCTACATTACCCCTCTAGCCACATGCGGTCCCTGAAGGTGTGAAGGCATTTCTCACAGAATCTGGTCTTGTCACATACAGTAGATTTCCAATTATCCTAAATAAAAGGCCAGAAGGAAACAGCATGTAGACCCTCTTTCTCAGGGCGCCTGTTGAAGAGACTGGACTGGAGATGAGAAATGCTTGGCTCCTTCGTATCTTGTTTGAAACCAGGGGTGAGACAGTTCTAAACACAAACATGTTCCTTCTAGAACTAGGATTGCTTTTGCCTTCTGTAAACTGGTCATACTGCAATTTTTCAGGCCACTTGACTTACTAAAATTACTAATTTCTTTATGGACTAGGGGGCATGATACAAGCACTTTAAACAAAAACTCTCCCATTTCCTACTGTCTCTCTCTGTTTGAACGGCTAATGTTAATAACGACCAGTCCTGGAATGGAATGCCTAAAGCCTGTATCATGGGCTTGCTTATATCTCCAGGGAAGAACAGACAAACAGCTGCAGGCAAAGCACAATTTGGGCTACTTCTGTGCAGTCTCATTTTCTAATTTGTTATACAAAGCTCCACACACTCTTAGTTTCCTGCTAAATTACTATGCTGCCATGGTTTGGAAAAGCCTGTCATTTCTTACCTTAAACTGTAGCACTGTGTGTAGTTAAGGGTACAACTTGATTCTCTAACATGGAGGGCACTGAATTCACACGTAAGTGGGAAATATACATACTGAGTAAAAAACCACTCAAAAAAATTCTTATCACAGTAAGAAGAATGAGTTTAGTAAATGATTCATGATCAAGGAGGACATTCAAAATGTATAATTAACAGTGTGGTATGGGCACCATCCAATCAGAATGAAAGCCCAGCCAGTAAGCATGGAAGTCAACTTTAAATAACCAATATGGTTGTGTCCCTACATACCAGCTGAATATTAGCACTTGGGGCACATAATTCTTTGTGGTGAGACTTCTTAGGATATCTTATTTCACCCACAGGTAACCATATCGAATTGGTCTTCAAATGCCCATCTGACAATTTCACAAATAATCATGGATGCTCAATATCTACCCATGCGGGCAAACTGCCAATAAGGGAATCTGGAAATATCAGAACAATGATGATTCTGTTGGTTCATGAGCCCACTGCCTGTCTGGTAGGCAGAAGAGCACAGGGATGAATTAGTGAAGTTCATTGTGTGGAATTCTTTTCATCAAGGAGACTGAATTCAAACATTTCCCAAAACTACAGATATTGTACCCAGTGCCCTAAGGTGCAGGAATCTAGCAGATGAAATCCAAATGTTGACTCTCTGTTAAACACTCAGGAAGATTAAGCAGTTGGTCCAATCTGCAAGAAAGCTTGCTGCTCTGGGGTTTTATAGGGCAATAAAATGAGCAGTACTCGCAACTCTAATGATCTTCATAAAGACCCTTCAAAAAGACTCTAAAATTTCCAGAACACACAAGGAGCTCAAACACCTCCCCTTTACCTTTCTTGGCTTCCACTCCAGACCCCAGGGCCGCCGTGGTGGCTGGTCTGAGCTCAGAGCTGCTCTGCGGGGTCACGTTTGCTTTGGCAGTGTTGGCCTTTCCTTTCTTGTCATTCTTAGAAGTATCACTGGGCACATCTGCTATGTCACTCTGGAACAGAAATGTTTGTGTTAAGCCGGATGTAAGCCACCTCACGTTCAACTGTCTGGCGCTTTCTCTATCTTACTTAATCCAGTCTGAACCACTCAACAACTTCCCTACAACTCTCTTAATGGATCTTTGCCTGGCAGGAGAAAAGGTGCAACTCTTTTACAAACAGGGTATGGTAAAGGGAGCTTTAAAAACAAAAGAACAAACAACACAAGTGCACTGAAATGGGAGAAGGTGGGATGCAAGACTTTCATAAACAACAAAGAAATGTAAATGTCAATTTCATTAATTTGTTGAGTTGGGTTAACGGGTATTATAGTGTATCATAAAAGCATCCTGTATTTTAAACATTCCTCAAAGCATCATCGATTTCCATTTATTAAATAGGCTACACTTTTACAGTCCCTTGAAACTATTTTGTTGACTAGATGACTTCAGTTTTAAAAACACTGAGGTTTGCTATATTAACTTATAACTTTCTCTTGCTGTTATCATCACTGACCACCAAAATTCCCCAACTTGGCTGTCTTTAGTCAACTGCTACTTACAGTTTCAATGCCCATAGCTCTCATTTGGTCTGCTCTCTTTTCCGTAATGGAAAGAAATTTCTTTGGATCTGATAAAGCATCCACAATATCTGGGGGGGAAAAAGCCAATGAGCTGTTGATTCTGTCTTACTATAAACATCCAAGAAAATTCAACTAATAAACAATTCATAGTCCTGGACCCGGGTTATGTCTTCTGTTAAGTACCTTCTCCTAGGAAATAAGACAAAGTTTGGAAAACACAGCCAGTTACAGGAAACAAGAAAGAAGGAAAGGCAAGGATCAAAGGCCAGATGACTTTCTCTCTTTGGGTTTTCCCCCGAATAATGATGACAGTGTGGCAGGGCAAGTCAATTGCCCTGGGTTATTGACTAATTTGTGTGACTCTGAGTGGGTTGATTCATGTCCTCAACTGTGTTTCTTCATTCGAAAATCAGGGCTGATACCACCCACTCTGAAGGTGTACTAGGAGCATTCAGTGAAATGATAAATGTAAAAAGAACTTGGCACACAGTAGGTACCTCCAGTATCTAAGTCTTAATTTTAGATAAGAAGGCTAATACGTATTTAAAGCCAATTTTGGTTCCATGGTAGTTAAAATGAAGTATTTCCCCAGCATTTTCTCAGATACACCTGGCACTTAAAAACAGTAAAACTTCATTTTTTATATAATGTCATTTGAAGAGTTTCAAGTACTTTCTAGTAGAATCTCATGTAATTTTGCATTATTTACCAATACTATAGAAGTAATAATTATTCTCATTACCTTAAAACAGTACATAATTTACCAATTTCAAAAATTGTATGTGTGTCAATTTCTTCCAGTAAAATCAGGCTCCTTATAACATTTTTAAGATAATTTTTGTTTAATTTTTTCCTTTTTGTAATAGAAAGTACATGTGCATGATAAACAAACATATAAAATATAAAAATCTCCTTCCCTGACACTCCTACAGCCAGTGTATATTGTTATCTATTTCTTGTATGTATTGCAGTTAACATCCTTGAACATTTCCGAGCATACATTTGCAATGTCCATAGCATAAATGACTAGAGGTTAGGATGATGGGTAAGGGTATTTGTTCTTTTGGTAGTTACTGACAAATTGACCTCCAAAGATGTTGCATCAATTTATTTTCTCCTACCAAGGGTATATGAGAAGGTCTAAATCCAGTTATCACTTCCTTAAGAACTCTTTTTCTCCTAATGGGGACTGTGAACAAATTTAGCTCTTAAATCTTGCTTAGGAAAAAATAAGAGATAATCATTTTCTTGGAAGTTAATATTCCAGAAAAATATTTACCTTTTTAAGTCCTTATTATTATGAACATTTTCAAAGATACATAAAAGTGGAGAGAAAGGTAAAATAACCCCTCACATACTGATGAAGACCTAACAGTTATAAACAGTCTACTACATTTCCTTCATCTATCATCCTTCCTTTTTTCTTTCTTTTTCCTCTCTGCTGACACATTTTAAGGCAAATTCCAGACATTATAGCATTTGATTCCTAATTACTTCTCTACGCATCTCTAAAAAGGGGTGTTTTCTTTCAGAACCAACCATACCAACACTTTATCCAACAAAGTTGGCAGGAATTCCTTACTATAATAAATGGCCCATCTTAATATGTTCCCTATTTACAATTAATTTTTTTGAATCAAGATAGAGTCCATTCTAGGTCTCTGATAACTATGTCTCTTAAATTTACTTTCATCTAGACTAGTCTCTGCTACTATTTATTTTTCACAACGCATAGATTTGTTGAGGAGACTGACCAGGTGTCCTATGAAATGTCCCACATTCTGAATATCAATGTTTCCCTGATGTGTCATTTAGGCTTGACTTTCTCTTCTTCTAAGAATACTCCAGAGGAGGTACTGTGACTGCTTATGGGTCACATGAGCGCAGATAAAGCCTGACTGCCCCACTTGTTGTGGTCTACTCAGTGACCCCAGTTGTTGGGTCAACTCATTGAATTGGCTCAGGGCTTTTAGTCCATCTGTGTCTGACTCCAAAATGCCTCCTCCTTCCACCTGTCTACACTGTTATGGGGCAAGGTGAAACTCAAACCATGCCCACTTAACCCCCTGCCCTTCACTTGGAGAAAACCTACCTGGTGTAGGCCTCCCTGCACGTGCCCACATTGGATATACTTTGCCTTGGTTTCCCACTGGCACATCTCAGTAGATGATCCATAGGGCTGGCTTGTTAGGAAACAAGTACTTGCTTATCCTTAATGGTATACCATTAGTTTGAGGGCCTGGGGTGTTTATGGCATTTCTGAGAGGTTACTAGTAGTTCTTCCAGTAGGAATAATAGATAGGGCTTTAATCACTTAAAGCCCATTATAAAACCAATAAAGACCTTAGAGTGTGAAATGATCCATAACCCATCCAAACTAACCAAGCTACTTTCATTTTTGTATATTCTTGTGTAATTTTTTCCACATGAATACATATCTTGTATGGTTTACTTGAAATTACCCAATCTGTCTTTTCTCATTTATTAGGTTATACCTGTATAGTTTTAAAAATTACTTTTAGTGAATGAATAATGTCCCATTGAGTTTATGTACTAAACTATTCTCTACTGCTAGATATTTAGATGGACTTTCAAGTTTTTTCTTTTTTTAATGTTTATTGTTGAGAGAGCGAGAGTGAGCAGGAGCAAGAGAGAGAGAGAGGGAGACACAGAATCTGAAGTACGATCCAGGCTCCGAGCTGTCAGCGAAGAGCCTGACACAGGACTAAAACCCACAAAACAGGAGATCATGACCTGAGTCAAAGTCGGACACTTACCTGACTGAGCCACCCAGGCGCCCCACAAGTTTTTTTCTTTTTATGAAAGATGACTTTGCAAGAAATAGGTTAGTACAAAAACAGATTTAGCATTTTCTTTTATCAGAAAATTAGTGATTCAGATACATAAGAGATATGTATCTCTATATAAGATACAACTTATATACTTGATAACAAGATATGTTCCTAATAAGCTTTAAAATAGTTATTTAAGAATAATTAATGGAAGGAACAAGTACTAAGCAAGTACAGCAGAATTAAGAGGGTTCAGTAGGTTCAAAAATGCCCTTCAAAATTCATGACTGTCTGGAACTTCAGAATGTCCCCTCATTTCCGAGTAGGGTCTTTGGGTATGTAATTAGTTAAGGACTGAGATAGGATTAGGATAGGCTCTAAATCCAATGATTGGCGACATTATAAGATGAGAAGAGGACACACAAAGACAAAGAGAAAAAAGGCTAGGGTATGATGAAGTCAGAGAATGGAGAAATGGAGCTACAGGCCAAGGGATGCTAAGGCCTGCCAGGAGCTCAAAAGAGGCAAGGAAGGATTTCCCCAAGAGCCAAGTCTTTTATGCTAAATTTCTAGTCTCCAGAACTGTCAGAGAATAAACTTCTGTTGTTTTAAGTCTCCCATCATGTGGCAAATTTGATTACCAATGGTAGTTGATAAAAAAAAAAAATCTTTTAAGGAGATAGAAATTTATTGAATACGCTGCAAGGGAGCAGTGGGCAGGACAGCAAAAAGGAGACTGCCTGAGAGGAGGAGGTGATGGTGAGGAGCCACAGTTATAGAGCAGAGTGAGGGCTTATAGGAAAGCATGAAATTTTCCCTTTTCTCATAACTGTGCTTGTTTTTAAGTAGCCCATTGGTTAGTTAGGGCCTATAGCTATTTCGAGGAGGTTTACTTAATGAGCCCGTTTGCATCGGCTTGGTGATGGTCGCTGTGGGCCCTTCTGCCTTGCTCAAGTTTTCATTGCTCAAGCCTGTTGCCTAAAAGTGGACTCTATACTTCCCCCTGACAGATCGACAGTGGCAAATCTTTGGCATTTGGGCACAAGTCTCAGCTTCAGTAACTTCTTCCTGCTGCGTGAGGGGCATAGAGACGTCCCTACCTATGGGTCAACATTGGTCAGTTGGGAATTTCTATGCAGGAATTACAAAAGGCAGAGGCAGCCGAATCCAAGGTAGACAACATATGTGAATCGTCTTCAGCTTGAAGTTATGGCAGTGAAGGAATCTTCTGTTCTTGGGTGTATCTTTCAAATAAAACAGGCTTTATCATTGTTAACAGGGAGCATCCATCCATCAGCCCCTAGAGACCACCCCAACGTCCTGTCATGGTTTGATGAAAGAATATTTTGAATCCCAGAGTGTTCTTCCTGTTTCTTGCAGCTATGTCATGATCCCAGCCTTGAGGGTCGATTGTGTACAATTCTGATCTTGAATACAGGTGCTATATTTTATAACATACAGTCATGACACAATACAGTAAACTAGGCTATATATTGCTTTGTATTACAAGGACAAACTGGCTGAGATTTCTGATCAGCCATCTGCTGTAGGATTATGTAGATATAGCCTAAATTATATATCAAAATAAGATGCTGCAGATTTATCCATTAGTTGGATAAATATCATTACTTAAACCTATCTTCAATTACCAATATTAACAATTCTAGAAGCCACTGGGGAGTTATGTTCCCGGATTCTGAAATCGTGCCTTATTATTTGAGTTTAAACGAGATGCCTTTTTCAGTTACATATGCCTTTAAAATTTTTATAATATACAACTCAGTAGTGTTCTTGATCAAATGGCAACAAAAATACGCAAAGTAGAAATAAGGCTTGTTCAAACTGAATCACATGGGACAAAAAGATAAAATACCTGGAACAAGGCTTAGGTTAGCAGGTTACTTGAGACAAGCACTTCATTCTTCGCAATTTTGAATAAATCAGATACTTCTAGGACATGGGATTTTGCCACGTGGTGGCAGGTGCTCATTCTGCAGCTAGAGTAATACATCCACGCAGAGGGCAGCCAGTGGGATAGTTCCACCAAAATTTTTCAGCAAAAGGGCTCAGGATTAGAGAGTCAAGACCTGATGAGGCCTCTTTAAGGTAATTTTCCTTTTGTAACTTAAGTTTCTCCTCTGACTAAAGCCATATATACACCTGACATTTAAAGAATGATTTACACACACATTATACATGCACATATTATATATACATTTATATATAAATATGCTGCATATCAAAAAGGGAAACCACTTTTTATTAACATTTAAAATAATTTATAACCAGAGAATGAGAAGCTGTCCCTCAATTATCTCATACCTCTAATATGCTTGTATAACTCTATTGGAAAATGTTATTTTTCCTTCCTTCAGCTCAGGAGAGCATATTCTTGGCCAAATATTTGCATATTCAAGTAGACCTGTTATCTCTCTTTGGTGCCAATGTGGCATTTCATGGACATCCTCCCCTTGTACTGGGGGAGCACTGTGGCTGGTTACGTAGTTCTCTATTCCACAGGACAATCCCCTGTGGCAAGAATGAAGTTGAAATGCTGATCAACATTGACCTGTGTGCTAGGCGTGTCCAGGGACAGGGCACACTGACCTTCTAACAGGGTACAGACCTGCGCATGCAAGAGTCTGACCCTACAGAACCCACAAGGGCAAGCTGAAATTTCCCAGATGCCTGGAGGCCAAGGCACAAGCTCTGGAACCTTTCTTTTCAAAAAGGAACCAGTCTGGGGCACCTGGGTGGCTCAGCTGGTTAAGCGTCCAACTCTTGATTTAGGCTCAGGTCATGATCTTGTGGTTCGTGGGTTCGAGCCCTGTGTCGGGCTCAGCACTGGCAGAGTAGGGCCTGCTTGGGATTCTCTCTCTCTCCCCACTCTCTTCACCCCTACCCTGCTCATGCTCTTTCTCTCTCAAAATCAATAAACAAACTTAAAACAAATAAAATTAAAAAAATAATAAAGAACCAGTCTGCCTTTTCTCATTTGCTTCTTTCTTCTCATTTGCTTAAAACTTAACAGAAGTTTTACTTATTTATACTTAAGGAAAAAAAACCCACTATTTCTAGGTTGAGTGCCATTTCCAAAAGTCTGGTCGCTCGTGGTGAAGACTTTCCATGTATATTCGTTTTTTCACTCCTCCTTCCCTCCCACCCACCCTTCCTCACTTCCAGAGTTGAAAACATCAATTTAAGCATCCCCAAGAACTGAAAAGAAGGTAGCAATTCCTCAGCACAGACTTCCAGATACTTGCAGTCTTTATAAGGGAGGTCCATCTTTGTCTGTTTGCTTGTTTAACCGTTGTTTCTCAAGGCATTTAATTTGAGTGCCTTGGTGGTGAACACCAACCATGGCACCTAGATGGCCCCCTCTTGGCTCAGATCCTCTCCTGTTTTCCCCTCAACGGTTTCTATCTTATCAAGAGGTAAAGGCAGCAGAAAAAATATACATTTCCCAGATCTCTGCAAAGCAATGCTAAAAAAGATCAACAAATCCCATAACTATGATTTTAGATGAGGTCTCTTACCTTCTAGCAAATGATTAATCATTGACCAAATTCCATTTCTAGAATGCATAGAGATATGTTAGGTGTAGGTGGGGGTGGAGGAAGACTTTGTGGTTAAGTAACACTGGGAGATGCCTATGTGTCCCCCTCTTCTTGGGCTCCACAGTACATTTCTAGGAATGATGTAATAAGGAGCCTGTTTAAATTCACCTCACCTGGCAACTCCTGAGCCAGTTCTCCATAATCCATCCTGCCCCCTTCTCTGGAGCTTTTCTTCTTGGTGTTCTTACCAACATATTCTGTAGTTCAGAGGAAGCCATAATAATGGATACCACTGCAACACGAATCAATTTTCCAACAAATGTTTGACAGAAAAAAAAGTGTTTTAGCATCCACAAGGGAGAGGAGGAAATGGAGCGACCTTTCACTCTATCAGAAAATCCTGAGATCATGGCCCAGCAATGGCATCTTGATTAACAACTTTCCTCCTTTTGAACCATGTGATGTAAGAAGCGGCCCACTATCTTTGCAGAAGGTTTGGAAAACAACCCTGTAAGATGCTGGGCAGAGACAGCAAGAAACACCCATCCCCAGGCCCCATGATGGCTCTTTAATCACAGGGCAGGCAAAAAGGAAGAACAGGCAAATAAACAAAAGGGCTACTTCATCTTTCCTTGCACAAAAGGGCCTAGGTGCAGAAGAGAAGACAAAACCTACAGCTCTAGGAGCAGTGATAAGCGCTGCTCAAGGAACTGGCGGCGAGCGGCTCACGCAACACATCTCAGAGTGACATTTAAATATAACGCTGATGTGCCATATATTCTGGAAGCATGGCATCAACTCTCTTATTTGTTCCCCTTACCACTCAGTAATAAGATATACAAATGATCAAAAACAACAGTGGGTGAGAGAAATACTAATGCTCATTTAATTGCCATCTGCTTTGGAACTGCTTCCCATCACAAACAGCAGTGGCTCGCAGTGATAAGGCCGCTGCAATGGCTAAGCGCTGAGGTCCATGGCATTTGCACTTACAGATAAGGCAGCAAAGACAACCCCACGTCTCCAAGGCTCACTGGATTTGACAAAGGAAAACTGACCTTAGCACCCAGCCTAGCACTTTCCTATTGTGTGAGTGTGGGAGTAAACAAGAGGGCTATTTTACTCTATGTTTAGTAGAAAAATAATACTAAAGAAATTAAATGGAGCCTTTTTGATTCATTCCTAGTCATCCCTGTCTTAAATGTTACTGCCTGTTTTCACATCAAATTTCAGTTTCTGATAGTTAAGAGATGTCATCTCTCTTCTTCAGCCCAGGGACATTTTACATCCATGCAGCTTAGGAACAGAACCATCTGTGGAGAGAGCTCCGAAGTTGGAGCAGCCATATTTGCTCTGTGTTTTTCCTGTGTGTCATGGGAGTTCTTGCTACAGCAAGGAGGAGAAGCAGTTGCACTAAATTCCCTGCCTCTGTCGTCTGACAGGGCAAGGAAAGAAAACCGGAAACTGACAGGAGAGGAAAAGGGTCAGGGGGAAATACTGGGTCAAGACTCAAATCATTTTGGGAGGGAACTGGGGCAGCCCAGAGTTCAAGGTGTCTAAAGATCACCATATGCATGAAGGTAGAAGGAATTATGGGCAATCGCAGAAGTACCAAATTGTCTCTGTAAGGAGGGATTCTTCATCCCCTGGTGACCTCACAGCACAGAACTCCAATAAGTAAGTGACCAGAAGCTCCTGTCAATGCCCAAGCCCTCCCCCTAAGGAATGTCTTAACTTAGAAAAGCCTTTTAAGGAACATTTTTCTTGTTTCTATAAAATGATGCCACCCACCCAACATTACTAAGACTTAAAATACATTTAAAAACTATATAGAACATGGAGTTGCTGGTGCTTAAAGAAAATCATGGTCACATTACTAATGCGTTAGAATTCTGAAATTTTGTAGTAGGCATGGAATTAAAAGATTTTCCTTATGATGGTGAACTGCTTATGACAAAATAGTCTACTGCAGCAAAGTAAAGGGTAAAGTTAGGGAGAAGAAAATGTAACTGGTGGATTTTTCTTTACCTTGTTAGAAATAAACAGAAATGAAAAGAAATTAATGGAAGGGTTGCTATGGTTGGACACTCTACCAAGAACTCACTATATCTTCACCTATGAGCTGGGGACTGCTGTTATCCCCAAGCCTCAATGAGGACACTACAGGGTAAAATGTTCTGCAGAGCTCATTCCGGGTCACACAGCCAATGAGCCGTGGGGGCTCCAGCCAGCATCCTCACGTACCTGCTAAGCGGCCTCCATGAAACAGCAGGCCAAGAACGATAGACAGTATTTGAATCCCCAACCATTACCTTCATAGAAGTTTATGTAGACATTGAGATGTATTTGAGACCGCTTTGGAAATTATGAGAGAACTTGTAATTAAAATTTACTTTGAAAAGTTACTTCAAAAAAAGAGAAACCCAATTTAAACAAGCCCACGAAGGGTACTAGAGAGGTATTTTAAGGGAAAAGGAACACAAGTGAGCAAGAAACACACGAGATACACTTAGTCTGATTCATAATTTTAAATTAGCAAATTGAAAAATGATGAGATGCCAATTTTACTACCATTACTGAAAAATTAAATTTTTCTTAGAACCCAGAATTGGCCATAGTGAGTACAGCATGGGACTCTCAATCTCAGGGTCATGAGTTCAAGCCCCATGTTTGGCATGGAGCCTCCTTTAAAAAAAAAAGAGAGAGATAGTGCTATATACATATAATGGAATATTATATAACCTTTAAAAAATAACTCAAAAGCCTTATATGCATTGGCAGGAATATGCTCCATGATATATTATGTAAAGAAAGCAAAGCACAGAACATGGTATATTGGATTATCTTTTTGCGTTAAGTTAAAAGGGAAATGTATGTTTGTGATACATACATACATATATACACACAAACCTTACATTTATGTGTATACATATTAACATATACACAGATATGCTTTGTGTTTTATATTCTTATACTTTTTGAAGAAATTCATGTCTTTTATTTAAAAATGTTATCAAGAACTATTTAGGTAGCAGGATAATAGGTTGCTTTGGATTTATTTCTTTTTTCTCAATTCAAAATAAATATGTACATATTTTAAACTCTCCTTGTGCCATTTTCATATTACCTTGCTTTTATAGAAAAATAGGGCAAAATACAATTTTTAAAAATTTACAGAGGTTACATATGCTCACTTAAATGACCCAGAAGTAATAAGTGAAGTCCCACCGTACTGGATAGTGTGTTCTCTGTGATGTTCCTGGACATTACCCATCGCAGTGGGCCAGCGCCACTAATCTCTTACCCCTACTCTCAAAGGGATCACTACTCTTAAAGTTGGGTGTATATCCTTTCAGAATTTTTTCTGTGCACTTTAAGCAGATGTATAAAGATGGTAAAGGTTCTTAGCAAATAATAATGGGATCATTTTGCAATTTACTTTTTCTCTTGGTACTAAATCACTGTCATCTTTCTATCCTGAACACTGAGATCTAAGTCATTATTTTCAATAGATGTATGGTTTTCTACAGAATGGCCATCCACATTTAACCAGTCTCTACTGATGGATATAGCTGTTTTTGATCTTTTTTGTGCAAATAATGCTGCATGAAATTATAGCATAAAAATTTGTCTGTTTTTAGCTATCTGATAAAGAAATACATAATTCCTAGGCTAAATATTTGGTGAATTATAAAAGTTGGGATTGCATTAGCTTGGTCAGGCATAAATAAAGTCTTACTTTTCTAATCTAAACTAGTAGAGTGGTTTCAGACAAACTGACCTCACCTAAAAGCTGAGAAAATATAATTTATCAAATTACTTAGTGTCCTGAAAATGTGCATATTCTCCTTAAGGGGTCAAAATTATTCAACAAGAAGAGCACACTCCTCTTGCCAAGTAACACTGGCTTTTGAGGACACATCCTCAAACATGGAACAAAACTTTGGTTTTAGCACCATGTACCCTGTATTTCAGCTTCCTCAGAATGCATAAATAAGTCCAGCACTTTACTTATGAAGGCCTTGGCTTGGGCTGCTTCTCTGTCTGGAAAGTTAGTTTACCTTCCCGCTGTGATTAATCTTTCAAGGTCTAAATGGATTAGGGGCGCCTGGGTGGCGCAGTCGGTTAAGCGTCCGACTTCAGCCAGGTCATGATCTCGCGGTCCGTGAGTTCGAGCCCCACGTCAGGCTCTGGGCTGATGGCTCGGAGCCTGGAGCCTGTTTCCGATTCTGTGTCTCCCTCTCTCTCTGCCCCTCCCCCGTTCATGCTCTGTCTCTCTCTGTCCCAAAAATAAATAAAAACGTTGAAAAAAAAATAAATAAATGGATTAGTCCGATCTTTCAAAGTCCATAACGGATAAGTATAACGGATTATACTTATTTATATATGTGCACATGTATATGTGTACAAGGCTGGAAAATTGAGGATAAGTGTACGTGACTTTTCCAACTTTATATCTCTTACCCATATAGTAGGTACGAATTAATAATTGTTGACTACATCTTTTCCTTTGAGAAAAACATTTTAAGTGAATACACTAAGAAATTGTTTTTACTGATGAAACTAGTAAATGTTAACAAAAGTTCCAGCTCTGGGGTGCCTGGGTGGCTCAGTCAGTTAAGCATCCGACTCTTGACTTTGGCTCAGGGAATGATCTCACGGTTTGTGAGTTCTAGCCCCACACTGGGCTCTGCATTGACAGTGCAGAGCCTGCTTAGGATTCTTAGTCTCCCCGCCATCTCTCTGCCCCTCCCACCATTCGCTTGCTTTTTCTCTCAAAAATAAATAAACAATAAAAAAACAAAAACAAAAACAAAAAACAAAAGTTCCAGCTTACACCCTGCTGATGGGTTATCTGGCAATCTGTATCTGAAGTTTTATTTATTTATTTATTTTAAACTTTTTTAACGTTTATTTATTTTTGGGACAGAGAGAGACAGAGCATGAACGGGGGAGGGGCAGAGAGAGAGGGAGACACAGAATCGGAAACAGCCTCCAGACTCTGAGCCATCAGCCCAGAGCCTGACGCAGGGCTCGAACTCACGGACCGTGAGATCGTGACCTGGCTGAACTCGGACGCTTAACCGACTGCGCCACCCAGGTGCCCCAGTATCTGAAGTTTTAAATACACATATGACTCCTTCCACTTCAAAGAATTTATCTTCAGGAAACAATCATGAATATTTCCAGAGCTTTACACATTATTATTTATAAGAAAAAATGGAAATGGCTTCAATGTTTATCAATAACTAAATTATGGATAATACAGATTTCATGACATGGAAAAATATGGTCTATTAAGTGAAAAAAATGAACTCTCTGAAGTAATGGGTCCAAATGAGTATATACAGTAAGATCTATTTAATTAAAACAGAAGACATGAGATTGAAAGTGAAGGGACCAATATGGCAACAGAGCTGTCTCTAAGCAGTGGATTTAGTGGATGACCCTTCCTTCACTCTTTGCGCTGTCAGAATCTCTTTTCTGATACATATTTTACCTACTTTGCCTTTTACAGAATAAGACCTACTAAACATATTTGTGGAATGAATAAATCCATATTATCTTTCTTTAGCCATAAAAAAAGATTTTTTTTCCCCTAGAAAATGCTAGTGTGCAAGGATACGGTTTCATTTTGAACCTTTTCCTATGGAATCAACATAGAATTTCAATGTTCTAGAGAACAGGGAGTCTACAGATTTCCTATTGTCGTGGCTCAGGACATAAATGTTCATATCTGAATGTGGGAGCTTAGTTAAGCAGATGAAATAAAAACACACTGTTTAAGTCAAGAGGCCATAAAGAAAATAAAAAATTTAGAAAAAGATGGTTCTCATATTCTTATGTTGTTATCCTCAGGTAAATCCCTTAAGTAAGTCCTCAGGGTGTCTGCCCTCAATTTCTTAACCTATAAGAGAAATGACCAGAGAATTCTGAATAAAGTCTTTGAATGTCAAATCTGAGATTCAGACATCAACTGTGGAATCTCACACATGATAACATAGTACAGAAATTTCAAATGCTTCTGATAAAAAGGAAGTGACTATAATGATGTGTTGGGAAAAAAAAATATGTGAGACTATTTTTTAAAGGGATTATTCTGAATCAGTACGTACACAAATATTGACACTGGTAATGAGCTGCACTATAAATACAGATGTTTCTTTAGCACAGAACTACATGTGTCCACATCCCTTCTCAACAACTTCTGGACTCTATAGAGAGTTCTTGACACAAAGTAGGAACTCAACAAATCATGCTTTCCCTTTTCTAGTCCAATTTCCCCTTTCCCTGGAATGAATTAGAGAGTTCCATTTGAAAAATAAGCCACGCAGAAGGAAATTCCTTAAGTATTCCACATTTGTTTATACAACCATTTCTAAAACGTATTAGGTGGTATACACCACCTGCTGTCTAAGCTCAAGTATTTGGAACATGATGTAACTCATCTGCTGATGCTTATGGACATCACAGCCTCCTAAAGATACTCTTTAGGTCCCCCGTCTCTTTTCTCATCCACTTATTAGCCCCACAACACCCCTCTTTTCTGTGCTCTTAAATCAGCTACAGTATATTCTGGCTTCTGATACAGGCTTCCTTTTTAAATAAAAAACAAAGGAGGAGGAAGAAGGAGTCTTTATTTTGTGACTGAAAAAATCCTCATGGCTCACATCACTCTTGAATCTGCAATTGGGTTGTTAAAGCTGAGGATTAGAGAAAATATTCCCACCAGAGACTCAAGCATTATTAAAAAACAAAACAAAAACAAACAAAAACAACCCACAAAATAACTCCCAATCCCCAAAGCTGGGATGTGTTCCAGCTTACTATAGAAATTATTGATTTTATTGTACTGTTAGCCACACATACGTTGTGTGCACACATTTTTGAGCCTTGCTATAGGATATACCGTAATGATAAGCACTTCACAAGAATGCTAAGAGGGAGGCAGGAGGAGTATCTTTACAGGCCAGGAAATGAATGTTTGAAAGGTTATGTCACTGTCCCAAGGTCACCCAGCCAGGAGTAGAGAGTGAGAATTTGCACCCTTGGTTAATTTGATACAATCACTCTGCTGTACCATTCCCTTAGAATTCAATGCACTGGGAGTAGAGAAGATCTTTGTTATCTTTTAATGGTCTTGGCTTAATTTAGGGTAATAACAAGCTAATATGTTTGGGTGTAAGCAAAATCCTAGGTTTGGTCCAGGTTTTGATTTCTCCCATTGATTTACCTTAGTAAAACCACAAGTCTTCTGTGGGAAGACTGGGATGACTGGGAATTTTTGTGGAACTGAACACTCTGATGAATGTGGAAGAAAATCCAATCATGTGGATATTTGAGTTCAATTTAAATTTTTTAGTGATACCAATTGAGATCTATGGTTTCATATGACTTATGTCTTTTTCTCCCTTTGAATGATGATGTAAGAAAATCCCTCACAAACATATTCGTAAAAATGAATAAACCATATAAAACTGCAGTATTTTAAAATAAGAAAGAACCTTAGAGGTAATCCAGCCTTGCCCTTTAATTTATTACTAGGAAACCTGAAGTTATTATCTATCCTTGATTTCTTTGAGGCTATAAGGGTTGGCTGCACTGGTAGGAACAGGTATATATATTTTTAACCACTGGTGAAATTTTTTATGATCCTATAATCTGGACTTCTTAACTTACCTCCAAATCCATCAGGCACATATGTTTTAAGAACAATATTGCAGAAAATTGTTGGCAGTGATAATGGTTTATTTCCCTCATTTCGAAGAGAAATGTGTCGATAACCTGCTTGGAGGCCATCCAGCGGAAGAATCCTCTGGCCTATCAGTCTATTGTTGTCGTCATACACAGCTATTCTCAAGACTGCCAGGTCAGGGAGGATCACCTGCAAACAAAGAATGATACCTTTCATGGATTTTTTTGGAAAGCAGCTCCCAAGAGCCCTGACTCTAGGAATCTGGACCATATCCACACTGCTCTTAAATGTGCCTTTATGGTGAAATGATGCCCTTGATCAATTTGCATTCCTGAAGTACACTGTACAAACTGTAGTGTCCAAGCCATTGAGAAAGCAATTGAACAGGTTTCCTGGAAATCATCTCATTGAAATTTTTAGATGAAATGGATGTGAAAAATTATTAGTTCAACCCTTGTCATCTTTCCCAATCTCCATGCATGTAGTGGACAAGAAAAAGGAGACCTTGAGAGGGGCGCCAGGGTGGCTCAGTCGGTTAAGCATCAGACTCTTGATTTCAGCTCAGGTCATGATCTCACAGTTCATGAGACGGAGCTGTGCACTAGGCTCTGCACTGACAGAATGGGGCCTGCTTGGGATTCTCTCCCTCCCTCTCTCTCTGCCCCTTTCCCACTTGTGCTTTTTCTTTCAAAATAAATAAAGTTTGTTTTGTTTTGTTTTTAAAGGGAGACCCTGAGAGATCAAGTGACTTTCCTTAATGTCAGAGACTGTAAAATCTGGGCCCGGAATTGGGGCTCTTGACTTTGAATCCTGTGGTTTGTCTCCTCCCTGGGCTGCTTCTGACATCCAGCTCTGTTTTTAAGATTATGGAAAGTATCTCTGAAGAAACGCTTTGCATATAAAGGACAATGAATGTAGAAATTTGGATTTTCCCTTTCTCTTGCACTTCTCAGTTTTTAATAGATTTTGGGATACTAAATACAGTGATATGTGGCAGCGAAAAACATTAATGATCCAAGACATTTACTCTCAACCTCTCCAAAATGAATAAATGGACATAAAATCTAAGCTCAGATAGCAGAATCCTAATTCACATATAAAATAGCAACATGACAAAAGGAAATCAAATGTTTTTAATCAGGAATGACTTTTCATTGGTTAAGAACAACCAAGACATCTTGGCTAGTTTAAGCACTGTGCCTGAAGCTAGACAATGGACTGGTTGCCTTCTTTAACTTCTAAAGAACAGAGAAGGATACAGACCTGGCATCTCGTTTCTGGGGCCAGTAATGTTATATGTAAAAACCAAGTTTGATATTTCCTTACTCATCAAAAATAAAGAATGCCTGAAGTCAAATTTCTGAATCTCTAGAAATGTGTGTAGGGATTATTCATTCTGCCAAAGCACACTGGCTACACTGACAACAGATCCAGCTACAACAAAGTATAAAAAACCAGGGGGGAAAAAAGGCCCATGACAGGTGTGTATGCAATCTACACTACAGTTTGACTATAGAAGAGAAGTTCATAGTGGGGGTTGCATGGATAATGGTGGAGGGCGTGGATCTCACAATGGCTTGTTTCATTGAACTACTGATCTTCTGTAACCTGGTTTCTGTAAACCAGTTAGCCTATTCTGAAGCTGCTAATCCTCACTTTTGTTAAGATAAGAAGCCAGTTATCTGTGTTGTGGGACATACAAATGGAGCAGAAACACCTGGAAAACCTCTGCCTAAAGAAGTGAGAAACTATTTTTTTTAAATATATGAAATTTATTGTCAAATTAGTTTCCATACAACACCCAGTGCTCATCCGAAAGATGCCCTCTTCAACGCCCATCACCCATCCTCCCCCTCCCCCCCGTCAATCCTCAGTTTGTTCTCAGTTTTTAAGAGTCTCTTATGCTTTGGCTCTCTCTCCCACTTCAACCTCTTTTTTTTTCCTTCCCCTCCCCCATGGGTTTCTGTTAAGTTTTTTTTTTTTTTAAATATATGAAATTTATTGTCAAATTAGTTTCCAGTGAGAAACTATTTTGGATAGGATAATAAAGCAAGTGAGAAAGAAAACCAGATATTCTTGGAGACATCACAACCAATGCATGGGGTTTTCAATACATCTTACACTGACAAAAGAGAAACAAAGGGAAAAATTATTACAAGATTAAAAACTGAATCATTATAGAGAATGGTTGTGATTGGTCTTAGGATCAAGATATAGAATTAGGAAACCTCCCCCAAACCCAAAACAGACTGTGGGGGTGGCAACAGGTGACATGCTTTCTGGAAGCATAGGACAATACCAACTGGCCTAGTTAAGGACAGTTATTGGCCTTTTGGGTGCACCATCCTACCTGTCCTCTTGGCTAAAGGAGCACTGCAAGTTACCAGCTGCTGCCTTGGCAGAACAGAACTCTCCAGTGTAGGATGATGTCCATCCGTGAGGACACATTCTAAGGAGATTGCGAACCTGGACCGTGAGCATTGCCACACAGAAGGTGGGCTCCTTGGAGGAGGAAAGGGGAGCCGAAAGGACAAGGACAAACATAACAACAATCACATGTCATCTCTAGAACTCATCCACTGAAAGAAGAGAAAAAGGAGACATTTTGGGTTGCCTAACTGTCCCTATGTCATATAGTGTCTATACACTAAACTGTGGCCCCTAACTTAGCAGAGCGAGTTTGACACATTGGAAATGCCCTACCTTCCGAAACACAAATGATTCTTCATTGTAAACTGGATTGAGTCCATTGTTCATCACCATGCGAGTTCGGAATTCCTTACGTATGGTGTCAGTGGGTAAACCATACATATCCACTTCTACATATGTACCAATTTTCTTATCTGATAAAAACTGACCTGATATGACCTGCAGCAACACAGAAATAGGATAAGAGAGAAGTCTGTGTAATTATCAAGAACAAAGAATAATCTAGAAGAAATTTTCTGTCCATCTTTAGAAATTTTAGTTATCTATGAAAATAATATGTTCATTGCTTACTAAATTAAAACACTATTGAGCAAGTAGTATATGCAAAAAAACTCAAGACAGAGGTTCTGACTTTGAGAACCATCTATAGAAAGAAAGAAGAAAAAAAATAATGAACCATATAATACAAAAAAAAAAATAATGTCTACAGCAGCTTAATTCTACCTAAGTGCCCACATGTATGAAATGAAGTTAAGGGTTCAAATATGTTCTAGGATCCCATCATAGCTCTGAAATTCTGCCATTTCATACCTTACTGAATTCTTTTATAAGTCTGGGAAAGAGACACACTGAAGAAAAAAGGAATGCTAAAATTTGCCCCTTATCCTTTACCAATATTGACAATGGTCAGTGTTACAGATTTATAAAGACCAGCATTAAATTCCATCTATTGTAACGCCATGGAGAGACTATTTTTCATTTACTTTCCAAAGGACTACAGCCACTTATCATTTCCACAATATTGAGTACCTGATAATTTTGAAAGTTTTTTCAGGTAAAACTAGCACACAATAAACTGTACATATTTGAAGTGTATAATAAGATCAGTTTGGACTTATGTGCACATTTGAGAAACTGATGGTTTTGACTTTTTCAGAATGTCATGTAGTTGGAATCATACAGTATATAGTCTTTCCATTTGTTTCTTTCACTTTGTAATAAACATTTAAGTTTCCCCTATTTATTTTCATGACTTGCTGGCTCATTTCTTGTTAGCATTGAATAATATCCCATCATCTGGCTGTACCACAGCTTACGTATCCATTTACCTACTGAAGGATGTCTTGGTTGCCTCCAGTTTTTGGCAATTATGAACAAAGCACTACAAACATCTCTGCATGGGTTTTGGTGTAGATGTAAGTTTTCAATTCATTTGGGTAAATACCAAGGAGCATGACTGCTGGATTGTAGGGTTAGCAGCGCCACTTTGCATTCTCGTCAGCAACGAATGACAGTTCCTATTGCTTCACATCTTCCACTAGGTACTTTTTTGATCTGATGTCTTCCTAAAAGTAGCTAATAGTTTTACTAATGACCAAAATGTATCTCTTAAGAAGGGGGCATTTTGAGTCAAAGCTGAGAGCAACACATGGATCCTACATCTTGGCATAAAATATTTTACTGTGATATTTTAAGTCTTTTCCAGGGCCATCTGCATACACATTTATAGAATACTGTGAACAGCAGGGGCCTTACCTGCACTGAGCAAGTGGCTGCAATAACCCCGTCGACAGGAGTTTCAGAGAAGGGATCAAATGTTCGATCAGGCCGTCTCATGAAATCTGGTTTGAGAAGGTACCTGGTGGGACAAAAGCATAGAAAAAGTTTATTAGTTGTGTTTACAAAGATTGTAATACCCTTGCTTCGGGACACTAAGTACTTCCTTTTCCCCATATCTAAGTTAGGAGCTAGACTTTTAGGCAGATGATTCTAAGGACTGAATAAACTATTCCTGTCCTAGGGATAATCCTAAAGAGAAGCAGGAAAGAAGGAATGATTTTTAGATTTCAGGCTCCTTTACATCTAGGACTTCCTGATACTATTACATTCTCTTGAACTTTTTTTGTCATGGAACTCTTTAGATATTTACTCTTATATGCACAAAATAAAACTCAAAGAACAACAATGAAAAACCAACTATATGAGCTATAGTTATTAAAATATGAAGAGTACATGATATTCTACTTCTGTTTTAATTACTACATTAAATTATGAGATATAATGCCAAGTTAATAAATATAATTTCAAAGTACCGATATGCATAAAAATATTTTGTGAGATCTATACCAACAGTAATGAGATATGAAAATATTTGGTTTACATTTGGTGTCAGAGTCACAGGTACCATTAGTATTACTGTGAATTGTTGTCTATGTTCACAGTCAAAAGAACCACGCAATTTCAGTTAGAGGCAGGTGAACATAAAGATGTAATTACCTCCCCATTTCTGGGCAGCGCAATTAGGCAAGAAAATGAAATAAAAGTTACCTAGACGGAAAAAAGGAAGTAAAACAACTTCTATTCACAGATGACATGATCTTGCATATAGAATCTACTAAAGGAATCTACCTAAGGAATCAACTAAAAAATGATTAGAACTAGTAAATGAGTTCAGCAAGGCTGCAGGATACAAAATCAATATACAAAAATCAATTGTATTTCTACACACCAGTGATGAACAATCAAAAAATGAGTTAGGAAGATTCCATTTATAATAGCACCAAAAAAGAATTACTTAGGAATACATTTTAAGAAAATAAGTGCACGTACTTTGAAAACTACAAAATATTGTTGAAAGATATAAAGAAGGCCTAAGTAAATGGGAAAACATCTTGTGTTCACGGACCACCAGACTTACTATGGCTAAGACGGCACTATTTCACCAGACTAATATACAGATTTGATCCCTATCCAGATCCCAACTGACTTCTTTAGAAATTAACAGGTGATCCTAAAATTAATATGGAAACTTAAGGACTCAGAATAGCCAAGGAACCTGGAACAAGAAAAACAAACTTGAAGGTCTCCTAATTCTCAAAACTTTCTACAAAGGAACAGTAATCAAGATAGTGTAGTACTGGCATAAGGATGCACATATAAATCAATGAGACAGAACTGGGAATCCAGAAATAAATTCATATATCTACGGTCAATTGGTTATTGACAAAGATGCTCACACTAGTCAACGGAGGAAGGAATATTCTTTTAAACAAATGTTGCTGGGACAACTCTAACCACCACATGCAAAACAATAAAATTGGCCCTTCTAACATCATGTACCAAAATTAATTCAAGGTGGATCAAAGACAAAAATATAAGAGCCAAAATGATAAAATCGTTAGAAGAAACATAGGGATAAATCTTTAGGACTTGGCAATGGATCTTAGATATAACACCAAAAAGCACCCCCAACAACAATAAAATAATAATAAACTCAGCCTTATCATAAAAACTTTTGCTCTTCAAAGGACACTATCAAGACAGTGAATAAACAAGCCACAGAATGGGAGAAAAATTCACAAATCATATATTATCTGATAAGAGGTTTGTGTCTAGAAAATGTAAAGAATAACCCAGTTAAAAAATGGACAAGTGATCTGTATACACATTTCTCCAAATAAGAGAAACAAATGGCCAAAAAGGAGATGAAAAGATGCTTAGTACCACTGATTATCAGAAAAATGCAAATCAAAACGATATGTCACTAAACACACACATTAGGATGGCTATAGTAAATGAGTCAGATAACAGTAAGTGTTGACAACGACATAGAAGTGTTGATCAGGACTGGAACCCTCCTACATTGTTGGTGGGAATGTAAAGTGACACAGTGCTTTTGGAAGACAGTCTGGCAGTTCGTCCAACAGTTAAATATAAAGTTGCCATATGACTCAGCAATTCCACTCTTAGTATACACCCAAGAAAAATAAAAACATACCTATACAAAAACTTCTTTGTGAATATTGTAGGAGCATCATTCAGAATAACCAAAAGTTGGAAACAGTCCAAAAGTTCATTAGTAGATGAATGGATATACAATATGTGGTATATCCACACAATGGGAAATTATTCAAAAATAAAAAGAAATAAAGTACTGATACCGGCTACAGCACAGATGAACCCTGAAAGCATGAGGCTAAGTGAAAGAAGCTGGTCACAAAACACCATGTATTATAAGAATCCATTTATATAAAATGTGCTGTAGAGACAAATGCAGAGACAGAGAGTCGATTGTGGTTGCTTAAGGCTGGGGATAGGGAGCAGGGGATATTGGGAGGTGATAGCTCAAGGGTATGAGTTTTCTTTTTGAGGTAAGGAAAATGTTTTGAAATTGACCTAACTACACAATGTCTGCCCCTCATGCCCTTTGGTTACAGTCACATAATCATACCGCAGCCAGATTCCATAACCACCCTGAACTAGTATCAGACAACGTCATCTCTCTAAAAAAAATTTTTTTTGTTAGAAAGGCCTATAGCTGAAGATAGAAAAATTCCATACTCAGACAAGCTGTAGACAGAGGGCAATAAAAGCACTTTCCCCAAAACAATGCATTTACTTTTAAGTGTAAAAGAATCATAATTAGAGGGATCAAATCTTTCCCATTCTTTAGGAGCATAACATTTACTAATTTTAACTCTAGATGATGTCAAATTTATTATCTTTTAAAATATAACCAAAAAGGATTCTGAGGTGTGACATTTCTCCTTAAAGAAAAATTCCAAGTCACATTTTATTTTTTGGCTTTGAGACAGCTGCCATTCATTGCTATCTTCTAAGTTTGAATAAATGTTAAAGAAAATAACCCCACATTCAACTTCGATGTTATCTTCAATAAAGAACCTCCAGGGGACAACACTGATTTTTAAATTTTTTTTTTCAACGTTTATTTATTTTTGGGATAGAGAGAGACAGAGCATGAACGGGGGAGGGGCAGAGAGAGAGGGAGACACAGAATCGGAAACAGCCTCCAGGCTCTGAGCCATCAGCCCAGAGCCTGACGCGGGGCTCGAACTCACGGACCGCGAGATCGTGACCTGGCTGAAGTCGGACGCTTAACCGACTGCGCCACCCAGGTGCCCCATCACTGATTTTTAAATCAGAGATATAAAAAGTCTTCAGAATCATTCAAACATAAATGATGATTTTGAACTTTTACCTGTCCCCAAGGGAATGCAACCCAAAACCTTACTTTAAAAGCTCTCACTGCACAAAAAAGATACTGTTTTCTATATTCACAGAGATTTAGATTTGGGCCTTTTTTGTGGCTACTGTTAGTCACTGGTAACTATGATGACACAGAAAAACCTGAAGACTCAGCTACAATATCACACGTACTACTTCAAGTGAAGCCCACTGGCTTCTGCAAACTATCAGATGTTAGCTGATAATGGGAGCATTTGGATTCCAGTTGCATGGAATGAGGGATTCTTCCTCCTGAGAGATGTGTGGGCAATGGCTGTCTGGAGATTCAGTATCCCGCACTCCCTGCAGCCATTTCTGAAGGGACTCTTCTCACCAGAAACACAAAATTGGGGTATTGATGAATTCCTGCTGCCAAAAACATTCTTCTATGTTCCCTGCTCCCATATGTGCTTAGAAGGAAACTAATCTGTCAGACAATGAACTGATCCAAAATAAGAAATGCCAGGGGAAAAGGGCAAGAAACTGAAGTCTAATTCTCCAAAGCAGGCAGCCTTCAGTGTAATGTATATACACTTTAAAATAAAAGAAAGCATGTAGAAGTTTGACAGGCCACAAGGTAAGCCTTGGCTTGGGGCTGACACTGAGCCAGCTCGTCTTGAAGGAGTATTGATTCTGGGTCTGTGGTGGCCTGCTGATGCAGCAGAGATTGTCAGTCACTGCCAGGGACCCCCGGGCATCAATGGGACCTGTGTAGTTCCACAAGGCTCTGAACTCAGAAGGGTTTTGTGCTTAGTTTCATGCTCTGCAGCCACTGTCTGGAAATTCTTAATAATTTGTGAACAAGGAGGCCCTCATTTTCATTTTGCCCTGGGCCCCACAAACTAGGTAGCCGGTCCTGCCTGGTATTTTTTGGTATAGAAAATTAATTCATTCCAAGCATCCAGGTCTGTGTGATAGACAAGGGGATAGGCCAAAGCCAGTGACATTTGAAGGGATCCAAGGATTTTCTGTGGCCTTTTGTAGGGACTCAGAAGGCAAGAGAGGAAGAGAAGAAAGGCCTTCAGCTGGGTGGTTAGACAGGAGTCGTAAGAATCAGAAGATGGGGTCATAAGGAAGGACAACCTGTCTGAACACACCCGAGATAGCATCAACTGTTCAACACTCCATTATTTCCTTTACCAACAAGAAAGCTAAATGGTTGATTTTAACTATAAGATGTCATGGATTTCAAGACACAAGTTCCACAAAAAGTGTGCATCACTGAATCATAAAACATCCTACTATTTTGATACCCATCATCCAATTTTTTTTTATTTTTTCATTGTTTAAAATTTACATCCAAACTAGTTAGCATAGGGTGCAACAATGATTTCAGGAGTAGATTCCTTAGTGCCCTTACCCACTTAGCCCATCCCTCCTCCCACAACCCCTCCAGTAACCCTCAGTTTGTTTTCCATATTTATGAGTCTCTTCTGTTTTGTCCCCCTCCCTGTTTTTATATGATTTTTGTTTCCCTTCCCTTATGTTCATCTGTTTTGTTTCTTAAAGTCCTCACATGAGTGAAGTCATATGATTTTTGTCTTTCTCTGTTCCATCCACATAGTTGCAAATGGCAAGATTTCATTCTTTTTGATTGCTGAGTAATACTCCACTGCATATATA
Source organism: Herpailurus yagouaroundi (assembly GCF_014898765.1). Taxonomy (NCBI): domain Eukaryota; kingdom Metazoa; phylum Chordata; class Mammalia; order Carnivora; family Felidae; genus Herpailurus; species Herpailurus yagouaroundi. Next base: position 21,985,393 of record NW_024412427.1, on the reverse strand, counting down.
TACCACATTTTCTTTATCCATTCATCCATCGATGGACATTTGGGCTCTTTCCATACTTTGGCTATTGTTGATAGTGCTGCTATAAACATGGGGGTGCATGTGTCCCTTCGAAACAACACACCCGTATCCCTTGGATAAATACCTAGTAGTGTAATTGTTCGGTCATAGGGTAGTTCTATTTTTAGTTTTTTGAGGAACCTCCATACTGTTCTCCAGAGTGGCTACACCAGCTTGCATTCCCACCACCAATGCAAAAGAGATCCTCTTTCTCTGCATCCTTGCCAACATCTGTTGTTGCCTGAGTTGTTAATGTTAGCCATTCTGACAGGTGTAAGGTGGTATCTCATTGTGGTTTTGATTTGTATTTCCCTGATGATGAGTGACGTTGAGCATTTTTTCATGTGTCTGTTCACCATCTGGATGTCTTCTTTGGAGAAGTGTCTATTCATGTCTTTTGCCCATTTCTTCACTCCATTTTTTTTTGGGGGGGGTGTTGAGTTTGATAAGTTCTTTACAGATTTTGGATACTAACCCTTTATCTGATACGTCATTTACAAATATCTTCTCCCATTCTGTCGGCTGCCTTTTAGTTTTGCTAATTGTTTCCTTCACTGTGTAGAAGCTTTTTATTTTGATGAGGTGCCAGGAGTTTATTTTTGCTTTTGTTTCCCTTGCCTCTGGAGACATGTTGAGTAAGAAGTTGCTGTGGCCAAGATCAAAGAGGTTTTTGCCTGCTTTCTCCTCTACAGTTTTGATGGCTTCCTGTCTTACATTTAGGTCTTTCATCCATTTTGAGTTTATTTTTGTGGATGGTGTAAGAAAGTGGTCCAGGTTCTCTTCTGCATGTCGCTGTCCAGTTTTCCCAGCACCACCTGCTGAAGAAACTGTCTTTATCTCATTGGATATTCTTTCCTGCTTTGTCAGAGATTAGTTGGCCATACGTTTGTGGGTCCATTTCTGGATTCTCTATTCTGTTCCATTGATCTGAGTGTCTCTTCTTATGCCAGTACCATACTGCCTTGATGATTACAGCTTTGTAGTATAGCTTGAAGTCTGGGATTGTGATGCCTACTGGTTTGGTTTTCTTTTCCAAGATTGCTTTGGCTATTCGGGGTCTTTTCTGGTTCCATACAAATTTTAGGATTATTTGCTCTAATTCTGTGAAGAATGTTGGTGTTACTTTGATAGGGATTGCATGGAATATGTAGATTGTTTTGGGTAGTATTCACATTTTAGCAATATTTGTTCTTCCTGTCCAGGAGCATGGAATCTTTTTCCATTTTTTTTTGTCCTCCTCAATTTCTTTCATAAGCTTTCTATAGTTTTCAGTATATAGATTTTTCACCTCTTTGGTTAGATTTATTCCTAGGTATTTTATGTTTTTTTGTGCAACTGTAAATGGGATCGATTCCTTGATTTCTCTTTCTATAGCTTCATTGTTGGTGTATAGGAATGCAACCAATTTCTGTGCATTGATTTTATATCCTGCAACTTTGCTGAATTCATGAATCAATTCTAGCAGTTTTTTGGTGGAATCTTTTGGGTTTTCCACATAGCGTATCATTTCATCTGCGAAGATTGAAAGTTTGACCTCATCCTGGCCGATTTGGATGTCTTTTATTTCTTTGTGTTGTCTGATTGCAGAGGCTAAGACTTCCAATACCATGTTGAATAACAGTGGTGAGAGTGGACATCCCTGTCGTGTTCCTGACCTTAGGGAGAAAGCTCTTAATTTTTCCCCATTGAGGATGATATTAGCATTGGGTTTTTCATATATGGCTTTTATGATCTCGAGGCATGCTCCTTCTATCCCTACTTTGCTGAGGGTTTTTATCAAGAAAGGATGCTGTATTTTGTCAGATGCTTTCTCTGCATCTATTGAGAGGATCATATGGTTCTTGCCCTTTCTTTTATTGATGTGATGAATCATGTTAATTGTTTTGCAGATATTGAACCAGCCCTGCATCCCAGGTATAAACTCAGCTTGATTGTGGTGAATAATTTTTTTAATGCATTGTTGGATCCGGTTGGCTAATATCTTGTTGAGGATTTCTGCATCCATGTTCATCAGGAAAATTGGTCTATAGTTCTCCTTTTTAGTGGGGTCTGTCTGGTTTTGGAATCAAGGTAATGCTGGCTTCATAGAAAGAGTTTGGAAGTTTTCCTTCTGTTTCTACTTTTTGGAACAGCTTCAAGAGAATAGGTATTAACTCTTAAATGTCTGGTAGAATTCCCCTGGAAAGCCATCTGGCCCTGGACTCTTGTTCTTTGGCAGATTTTTGATTACTAATTCGATTTCCTTACTGGTTATGGGTCTGTTCAAATTTTCTATTTCTTCCTATTTCAGTTTTCATAGTGTATATGTTTCTAGGAATTTGTCCATTTCTCCCAGATTACCCATTTTATTGGCATATAATTGCTCATGATATTCTCTTATTATTGTTTTTATTTCTGTTGTGTTGGTTGTGATCTATCCTCTTTCATTCTTGATTTTATTTAGGCCCTTTTCTTTTTCTTTTTGATCAAACTGGTTAGTGGTTTATCAATTTTGTTAATTCTTTCAAAGAACCAGCTTCTGGTTTCGTTGATCTGTTTTTGTTTTTGGTTTCGATGGCATTAATTTCTGCTCTAATCCTTATTATTTCCTGTCTTCTGCTGGTTTGGGGTTTTATTTGCTGTTCTTTTTCCAGCTCCTGATGGCGTAAGGTTAGGTTGTGTATCTGAGATCTTTCTTCTTCTTTAGGAAGGCCTGGATTACTATATACTTTCCTCTTAAAACCAACTTTGCTGCATCCCAGAGGTTTTGGGTTGTGGTGTTATCATTTTCATTGACTTCCATATACTTTTTAATTTCCTCTTTAACTGCTTGGTTAGCCCATTCATTCTTTAGTAGGATGTTCTTCAGTCTCCAAGTATTTGTTACCTTTCCAAATTTTTTCTTGTGGTTGATTTCCAGTTTCATAGCATTGTGGTCTGAAAATATGCACAGTATGATCTCGATCTTTTTGTACTTACTAGGGCTGATTTGTGTCCCAGTATATGGTCTATTTTGGAGAATGTTCCATGTGCACTGGAGAAGAATGTATATTCTGTTGCTTTAGGATGAAATGTTCTGAATGCATCTGTTAAGCCCATCTGGTCCAGTGTGTCATTCAAAGCCATTGTTTCCTTGATTTTTTGATTTTTTGATTAGATGATCTGTCCATTGCTGTGAGTGGGGTGAAGTCTCCTACTATTATGGTATTACTATCGATGAGTTTATGTTTGTGATTGATTTATATATTTGGGTGTTGCCACATTTGGCACATTAATGTTTACAACTGTTAGGTCTTCTTGGTGGACAGACCCCTTAATTATGATATAATGCCCTTCTGCATCTCTTGATACAGTCTTTATTTTAAAGTCTAGATTGTCTGATATAAGTATGGCTACTCCGGCTTTCTTTTGTTGACCATTAGCATGATAGATGGTTCTCCATCCCCTTATTTTCAGTCTGAAGGTGTCTTTAGGTCTAAAGTGGGTCTCTTGTAAACAGCATATAGATGGGTCTTGTTTTCTTATCCATTCTATTACCCTATGTCTTTTGATTGGAGCATTGAATCCATTGATGCTTAGAGTGAATACTGAAATTTATGAATTTATTACCATTATGATGCTTGTAGAGTTGGAGTTTCTGGT
>NW_024412427.1:21923598-21981315 GCF_014898765.1 Herpailurus yagouaroundi | reverse complement strand
GAGGGGGGGGGGAAAGGAAATCATTTGAGAATGTGAAAAAATGAATACACTAAGGTAGACTAAAATGAGATGATGGGGGTAAAATAGAACTTAAAAAATATACACAAAAGTAAAGGATATAGTAGAAAAAATTGAAGTATTTTTAATAAAAATTAAAAATAAATGATTTTTTTCTTTCTGTATTTAAGAAAAAAGAAATGAAAAAGAGAAAAAAGATAAAAAAAGGAAATCATTTGAAAATTTGAAGAATTACACTGTAGTTGACTAAAATAAAATGATGGAAGTAAAATAGAATTTGAAAAAATTTACATAAAAGCAAAAAATATAGTAAAAAATTTAAATAAAAATATTTTTAATATATATTGAAAGTAAAAGTGAAGTTTTTCTGTTTCTGCATTCAAGAAAAAGAAAATAAATGAAAAGAGAAAACAAGAAAAAAAAGGAAATTGTTTGAAAATTTGAAAAGGTTAATACACTGAAGTAGACTACAATAAAATGATGGAAATAAAATAGAATTTGAAAAAATTTACACAAAAGTAAAAACTATAGTTTTAATAGGTCAACTTATAAGATATCAGAAAGCTTATTGTATGTAAGTTTGGCTTAAACTCATCTTTCATGAATAGTTGAGATAAAAGACTTATGTAGTTCCCTATTAGGGTTATTGGAAATTGCTAACCACCCTATCTCACTTCTGTGACCTCGCCTGCTTGCTAAATAGATAACTTAGGATGCAAAACGCTCCCCCACCCCGTCTACTGATCTGGCCTAGGCAAGACCAACATGTAAAAAGTCACATACTCACTGCCCTACAGCATCTCAGGTGTCTAACTATGATTGGTCATTTTAAAACCTCTTAGGACAAGATCTTTAAATTGATAGGTTCCCGCCAAAACTGATATCTGTGTGTCACAATATAATTGGCTACCATGAAATGCTGTAAATTGTAATTGGTTAACCAAATAATGATATATTCTGACTTGCTAAAATCCATATAAGCCCACTGCTGCCTTTGTTCGGGGTCATTCTCTACACTTTTCCCCTTAAGATCAGGAGATCAGGTTTGGCCCAGCCGTGAATAAAATCTTGTCTCGCTTCTATTTGGCGTCTGGTGGTTTTTTTCGACAGCACCCTCCCTGTTTCATAGTAATAAAAATTAAAGAAAAATATTTTCAATAAAAATTGAAAATAAAAATGAATTTTTTCTCCTTCTGAATTTTGTGGTTCAGGTTGTGCAGATTGTTGTGTTAATCCTCCAATCAGTTTTCTAGGTGTGTAGGATGGTTTAGTGTTGGTCTGGCTGTATTTCATGGACGCAAGATACACAAAAACTTCCACAGTGTTCCGCCATCTTGGCTCCTCCACTTCTTATTTTCAAGGAGCTTCTGCTCAGAGAACGAGTGATACAGTTTGTATGGGAAGAAATATTTGCACCGTAAAAGCCACAGGAGTTGTTTTGATTTTGCAGAGACCAGGGGCAGGTGCACCAGGCAGAGTCGTCTCTCAGGTTTTAGATCACAATCTCCCGGTCATCTCTCCCAGGTGGTTAAAGGACCGTGGTGGTGACTGTGCTGGCATGGATGCCACCTCGAAGAGCTCTGACTCTGCCTGGCTGACCCCATCATCCAATTTTCTGCGAAAGCCTGCAGGCTTGAGAAATTAATTTGCTCTATTTTGTTTTATTAGGAATTACAGAAATGCCTCCCATGTCTACACCTTTAAAAATGAGTCTGTTATAAACTACTGCTCACTTTCCTACTAAAAATCACACTTACTGAGCCCAATGGCATGGCTTCCCAAAACATCAGCCCACAGAGCAGACAGGGATCCCGAGACAGGCTCCCAATGTTTTGTTAATGTTGATAGATTCAGAAATTATACATTTTTGCTTCCATGCCAATGTTCTATATAAAACAGCTACTGTTTGCTACCATAAGTCTAAAAAGGTACCAAAAGCCTCTTTACAGAAACCCAACCCTCAGCCAACCCAACAAGGAGGTTTTAAAAAGACCCTGCGGGGGTGGGGGTGGGGGGTGGGGAGGGGGAGAATTACAGGGGAAATGTAGTCAAAGCCAGAGTGCCTTTGATGCCCTCGCTCCGTGGAAATGCAACCTGTGTGGCCAGCCCTGTGTCTACCAGCCATGACGATTCCATCATGGAGGAGCAGAGAAACACACAACTGAGAAAGATTTCTTCCCTTTTTCCTGTGGGCGACAATCTTTGCCTCCAGGTTGAGTGTAGGGAAAAGGGAAAGGTTGGGGGTGGTGACATGCGACTGATCATTATCATCAATGCCTCTTCAAGATGGGCTGTCTTGCTGAAGGATCCTAACTTTCTAGCCCCTCTGGTGGGACTTTGGCTTTTGGTCACATCATCTCAGACACTTCATCACAGAATTCGGGCTATGGGAGCACTGTCCTTGTTTGTGAACGCACTTTAAAATCAACAATGGTGCATAAAAACAAGACACAGATCATAACCACGGTGAAACAGAAACTCCTGTAAAGAAATGGAGGTTAACTATACAACTCCTGTTGGGACCTCTTTATCTGGAAACAATTCCCCTCCTTAAGTACTAGCCCTGGGACAGCTGAGGCAAAAGGGGAAAACTTTAGTGTTACTAGGCCCCAGGGAAGGTTCCAAGGAGGGAGCCCCACCAGGGCTGACTGAGGTATGGTGTGAACCTGGTATGGTGTGACTGAGGTATGGTGATGCCTCCCCAGACTCTGTAAAGGCCCGATTTGGACACAGCTCTTATTTACTCTTTTCTGGCCTCAGTTTTGTGATCAGCCATAAGGTCTTAAGCTTTTCTTAAGCCTCCCTTTGCACAGAAACTTGCAGTTCACGAAGTACATTCATACACACTCCCATTCATCCTTACCAAGCTGCTGCAACAAACCCGGCGAGGTAGGTTATTACTGTCTTCATTTTATGGAGCAGAAAATCGAGGCCCAGAGTTTCACACACCTGCCAGGGCAATGCAACTAGCATGCCCAGGAGCTGGGGCTCAAAGCTGGGCTTTAGACTTGAGCTTTAACCACCAGGTCGCACCTGTCCCTTGCAGCCGAACTGCCTCAGCCTGCCACTGGGGGTCCATCCATCAATTTATCTGCACAATCTCCTGGTTATGAACATTTTGCATTAAAGCAACAAAACAGCTTTAAAAAACTCTGGAATGCGTATTTAGTGGTTTTCTTTTGAACTACATAGTTTCTATTTCCTTTTATCATTGACCTAGAACGTACTAGTTCAAGGTGTACAATTTTAATTTCTTTCAAAGCACACAGCAGAGGAAAATATAATGTATTTCCCAGATACATGTGTCCCAGGTGATTTGGAGAATAGGACCATCACTTGGGCGTAGGTACGCTGGCAGAGAGCCATCTGGTAAGCAGGAAGAGGTGTGAGTGTGCACTTCGAACCCACAACTGCTGAAAAATTTTATCTTGACTGGCTGTTTTTTTGTGATAAAAATGAGGTATTCAACCAGGGAGGGCAAGAACTTCCTGCCAGGAGTATTATGGATGGGGTGGTACCTTGCTGGATTAATTTAGAGGCTCTGGGACAGATGCATGGAGGGAAAAAAAAATGGCGACATGGGTGTTTTTTTCATCTCTACAGAATTTAACTTCACATTTTCATTTAACCTTTCAGTGTTTCAGTGGAATTAACATTTCCTATTTCACTCTGCGGTTCACACATTTTAAAGAATGCCAGTGAAGTAAACTAGACAATATATGTAGCATGATTTTTTTGACAACTGCTATTTACAAGACATGCAAAAGGATCAAGATAGGACAAAGCTTTCTGCCTAGGTGTGTTAAATTCATATTGACACCCATGACTTCATTACATACTAAATCACCTTCATTCCTCTATGGGTCCTAGGCAAAATACATATAGCTAATATTCATATTTCCAGGTAATGTCCAAGTGAGCAGGGATCATTATCTGTCATAGCTGTAAAAACCTCCACTATTGACCTCAAAAGTGAGAGAATTAAATTCTAGAGTGTGTATGATAAACCACTTAACTTATGGTTCAATTTTTTTTTTCCAAAAACTTTTTGCAAATCTGCTTAGTAAGTTGGGTAGATGAAGCATGTATACTTGCAAATAGAATCTATTTAGGGATTTCATTTGTATCTATCCCATCCCACAAACCCAGCTTAAATTGAGCAGCCCCTAGTTAAAAATGACACAGTTTCATCATAGCTATAGTATAGAGTTCAGGAACACGGTGACAGCAGTTTAAATCACATTACTCACCCACATGATCCATTATACTCAAATTTTCCCTGATTCAATTGCATCGCTAAATCTGTCAAGAGACAAAAATAATTTAGCATCTCATCTCGTGGACAAAGAAGATCACGCTGGGTGATTTTAAACAATGGAAATCAGATACTGATCCTAGGCCGAAATGTCCTTTTTAATGTGGCAAGGTACTTTTGGGTCTGTTTAGAGCACACAACTCTCTTCCATGTTGAAATCATCTCGTGTTTAAGTTAAACATCAAATGTGTTTTCACAAAGATCATGGTACAATTGCTTTAAAAATTGGATTCAATATATGAGTCAGATTCAATATAATAGATTCTATATGTATTCAATATATTGGATTCAATATACGAGTCAGTTCCATGAGTGTTGAAAGTACAGATGTCCAATTTGATATAGCTGGGGAGCATGTGCCTCATGATCACACAGGAAAGGTATGCTGGAGATATCCAGTAGGGTCACAGGAGTACAAAATTTGGTTAAAAACAATAAAAAAAATAGATAGCATCATGTAAAAATTGGTGGCTTGTTCCTACTTTCAGATTTAGGGAGAATTCTTCCAGTGGGGCCTATGCTGGCAGGGCATGGCTTATGATTTTTCTCTTGCAAGTAGATACAATCTTTTCTTTTTTCATTAGAAAAGAAAAGTAATAAGCTGATGGATATTTTTTTCTTTTTCAACATGTTGTGGTTAATCCTAACATTATAAAATAAAACCTAAGCTGACCTAGTGAATCAACTGGTTTAGGATCTAGGATCATTTAACCCATATAATGGACTGACTCACTAAAACTGAAAATACAACTTGACCTCCCCCCTCCTTTTTTTTTTAAAGTAAAATCAGCTGTACCCTTTTGTCTCTGCTATAAACACTATGGGATTATACTGGTACCTGGTCATAGTTTAACATAGCAAGGATTGATAGGGATGCTGTACAGACATTTAACTCCATTTAACCCCCACTGAGGAGAAGGAAATACAGTCAGGCCACACTTATGGCAAAGGGATGAAAGTCAAAAGACCCTTCAATCAGTCCAGATAATAGGGAACAAGGAGGATAGAAATTCTCAAAGTATGGGGGTACCTGGGTGGCCCAGTCTGTTGAGCGTCTGACTCTAGATTTCAGCTCAGGTAATAATCTCATGGTTTGTAATACTGAGCCTCCTGTTGGGCTCTGCACTGACAGCATGAAACCTGCTTGGGATTCTCTCTCCCTCTTTCTCTCTGCCCCTCCCCTACTCACGCTTATGCTCACGTGTGCCCTCTCTCAAAATAAACATTAAAAAAAAAAAGTCTTCAAAGTATGGCAGATGGACTAGAAAAGGAAAATACTCCCAAATCAGGAAACATGGGAGGCATCTCCTTATATAGCAAAGGACTGAACAAGAAAAGGTTTTTATTTTGCTTTGTTTTACCAATTTTAAGGACCATACTATGGAATTAACCACAGCACGTGAATTGGTTTTGTGGCCTATTTCTTACCTCTTTTAGGTAGATAACTAGAGTCCAGTGTTTCTCTACCTCTAATCTTAAAATTGTGATCCTAGGCTCTGACGCAAACTCCAAAAAGTTTTTAAAAATTGTTTATGCATTTAAAAAATTGACTCCTCTCCTTCTGGACGGGAAGAAGATCATATATTGGAAACTTGCCTTTGGGTATACTTTGGAAGATTAAGTTATAGATTAGTACCTCTGCGAATATATGAATCTTTACACACTGTTTTAATGGGAGTCCATGCTAGAATATTTTTCTGTACTTTTATGGTGAGGTGCCACTGTGTTGATATCTGCTGAATGTTAACAGTGGGAAGGGTACTTTCCAAGGGAGAAATGAGTCACCGTTACTGTATAGAGAGACTCAAATTTTTCCCATTTAATTTGGCCTTTGAAAATGAAGATAAGTTTGATCCAAAAACTAGAAAAATTAGAAATATTCTGGAAAAGGGGACAATGTTTGGCAGATTGGTTGTGGTATTTATGAAGAGAAATTCAATTTAAACCAAAATATTTTGCTTTCTACCCTTTTTATGGCTCTATTTTGGGTTTTTCATATCTCACCATTACATAAATCCAACATCACATTGTTTTGCCATATGTCTGCTTCCTTTAAAAAAAATGCCCACGGCCAACTGATAGCAACTGTTGGCACCATCCTGTCAAAATGTTCTCCTGGAATTCGAGGTCACTGGACATCAGTTCCTACCTGGGGTCTGATAGTTGAGCGAAACCATCTGGCAGCCAGCGTTCCAGAAAATCTGAGGCATGTAATTACTGGAATCGACTCGGCCTCCCTTGGGGTAAATGCGGCTCATTTGCCGTTTGTTGTAACTGTGTAACTTATTAAGGAGAATGGAAAAAAAAGAGTATTCCAGAAGCAATAAATAAACAAAGACCTAAAACAACAATGGTCTAGACCAACGATAACAAAATGTAGATAACAGCAAATTTCACATTTGTAAGTGGTGCTTAGGAGAAAGACCATAGTCCACTGTGTAGACTATAAAAACATTTCACATTTGGGCAGATTTTCACAGTTGCAGAGGTCTTTCACACATATTATTTTATTAGCTCTACAACCACAATTATCTATTAGGCATTTATCTGCTTTAGAGACTACTGCCAAACCCAAAGCACAGCAGCCGTTCATTCTATTCACTACATAAGGATACTTCACAAATTCAATCGCATGTGTCTTCAAGTAGCCTAGACCAACGGACTCATTAAAAGAAGACATGTTATAATGAATATTGCGCTCTGTAAAGAAAAATAAAGACGCACTCAGTGATGGTCCCATCCAACCTCACGGAAAGACAAGCAATAAATGTAATTACATCCCAAATCACAAGGCTTTGGAGGCAGATGTTCCATTACTGTATCTGCAGCTCCTACTTTCATTAATGTCCTGTGGATAGACACAGCTGACTTAAATAGTGATGGATTAAATTTGGCATCATTAAACAAATTAATGTGTACATATCCTCCACAGCCACCCCTGAAATATTTATATTGTATGGCAATGGTGGCTTCTCCAGACCACAAATGATTATGAAAGTTTAAAAATATACATTTTTGGAGGTCAAGTTTTTGATTAAGAGAGATCTTATGAAAATACATTTAACGCAAAAAGCAATACTAAGCTCTACTAATGCTAACCAATCCACAGTATCTCAGAGCCACCTTGTGGATGATGTAGGGAATGACAAGGCAATGCCACTGCGTGCTAAACACGTGGGTAAGAGCATGGTCTGTGACACAAAAATAAGGTAGAACAGGTCCTATACCCAGAAAAGAAAATGGTGACAAGTCAGATCACAGCTCATCAGCATAGTAAAAGCAGACAACTAAGGCAAGAGAATTTAACCTTTGGGGTTACCTTCAGCCATATGGAAACCTTGAAATTTTACGGGCTGTGCATAGTTGATCATTGTAGACAAATATGGATGGATATTAGTGGTAGCACCTACATATTTATAAGATGCCATCCATGCCTGTTCATCTTCTACAGTAACCAGGCCCTATAAGCACAAGGAAAGGAATATGCACATTGAGGACTTCAGTGGGACAGGTGCATGCTACAGACATCCTCACTAAAGATGATCTGCACACACCAATTGAAAGATAAAGACCTTTTCTTCCTCAGCTTTGCTAAAGGATCATTATAAAAGTTCATGTTCAGGGGCGCTTGGCTGGCTCAGTCAGTAGAGCATGTTACTCTTGATCTCAGGGTTGTGAGCTTGAGCCCCATGTTGGGGTGGAGCCGACTTAAAAAAACAAGTTCATGTCTATCATAGTCCCTAATAACATAAAAGGAGATCATAATAAAATATAAGGCTTATCTTACATTTTTTTAAAGATTTCAAAACTACTTTAAAATATTCAAGAATGTATACTGAGGATCACAACAATCTATGAAATATATATGGCATATATTATCATTTCTCATTTCACAAATTGTGACAGAAAGTGGAAAATAAACTTCAGTGTGTATCAGAATCCCTGGAGAGCTTGTTAAAACATAAAGTCCTAGACCTCATCCTCAGAGTTTACAATGAAGTGACTGTGGGGTGAGGCCCAGTATTTCCATTTTAACAGCATTTTTAAGTGCTAATGATGTGGCTGGTCTGGGGACCACACTTTGCTTAACAATGGTCTAGAATTGAAGCCACATACGTAAGTAGTTTCAGTATCTTTTTAAAGAGGTTATTCTGAAAATAATCTGATAACCCACTACATAGGACATGTCAACACTGCATCATTTTACAGAGAGGAAACAAGAAAAATTACTTTGATTTATTTCTTGGTAAGTCAAAACAGAAAAAAACATCAAAAAATAATGCAAATGATCAACATTTTGTTGAGAACTTTGAAAACCTAAATTTCCTGCAGAGACTGATACAGGAGGACGAACCAAACTGCTCAGTTATGTGAATCCGTTCATTAGTTAAATGCTCAGATTTTATCTGATGACTTAATAACCTGAGCATTCTAAATCATCAAACTGATTTCACCAATAAAAACCTGAGATAAATAATCAAATAATATAACTCGTTTTTATTTTTAGCCATTTCTTTATATGTCTTGTCCACTCAAATAAGAGCAGAGACCATGTCTGATTCCTTTCTTGGGTGTTTAATGATAATAAGTAACACCAGGACAACACGTTGGGCACTGGGCTGAATTCCTGCACACACAACTTCACTACTGCCAGTAATCATGTGGAATAAAAATTAGAGTCCCACCCATTGAGCATGTGAGAACACTAGGGCCTTGAGGATTAAAATAATTTGGTCACAGCTACTTAGCTAACACACAGCAGGGACCAAACATCAACCCCTGCTTTGTTGACCCCAATACTTTATGAAATTCTAAAAGAGAATTTCATGAATGTCATGGGAGGGTCTGAGATCAGACATGTCCCTAACTACTCCAAACTTACTATATAGACAGTAAGAAGATAGAGCCTCACTCCAAATAAGATAGGGCCCCACAGACAGCCAGACATGATATTCTGAAGTTCTCAAGTATGGGGATTAAATTACCAGGCAAATTTTTGTCTTTGCCATCAGTATCATTACTATAATAAACCATGTGCATTTACTCAATAAAACCACTGTGATAGCCTGAAGAATGCTGAAGAGGGCAAAAGAAACTAAAAATGTATCTTTACGTTCCTTATAATAAAGTCGATATCTAGTAACATCCAATACAGGTCCAAAATGTATGTAGTGTGAAATTAACTAATGATCTTTTAAAATGCCAGTGTAGTCAAAACCAAGGTCACCTTGCTAGTATACTATCAGATAGATCTGATGACCTCTTAGGTCATTTTTATTTTCAGATTCAATGTGTTGATGATTATGTACTCCTATTATAGGAATGAAATCTCTAATGTCAACTAAGTGCCTGACTGCACTAAACACTTATTTTTAGGGAAATCATCTTATTCACCTGCCCTGGTTTTGATTTTTATCAGGATTTAACCATTTCATCACTGTGAAAAATTCTTTCTTTTGAAAACTCTTATAATTAGATGCATTAAGCATGTAAATATTATACTCATAAATAGTAAGTCTGATATTCCATTGGGAAGGGGGAGATATAGAGTTAATATTTAGTACAAACTGTTCAATATTAGAGAGCCACATATGGTATTTCATAATAAACAAACTGCACAAGGAAATTTTTTTACCTTTTTGTTGATTTCATGTTCAAGGTCATCTGAAGCCTAAATTAGAGAAAGACAAAAATTTGTTTACTTTTCTAAAGGGCAAAATTCCAAATTTACTAGCCATATGTATGCAAATATTTAAATAGATATATGTAAGCTTGTTATTCTATTTGTTAAGGTGGAAAGTTATTGAGGACATAAGGCCTTGGCGAAAGCAAGTACTGGAAAAATACAACAGCCTGTCTTACATACCAGAAAAGCAAATCCTAACACTATCTCTCCTTTGTTGATAGTCTTTGCCTATTCAGATGTTTCCCTTTTAGTAGTTTAATCAATTATTTAGTCATGGGGTTTGGGAAATAATTGATGTGGCCAACTCTTCTGACACATAAAGGGCAGACAAGCATGAATGGATACTCTGTGGCAATTCAACACTCATGTCTGGACATTGGTAAAGGTTTTATGTGGTAAGGTAGCATCAAGGTAAACATTGAGTCTTGGTAAGCATCCAGTAGTATCCAAGTAGTCAAAATACTATCAGACAAGGGTGGGTGTGATGAAAGTGTCTCTTTTGCTTTGCTCTTCAAATACTCTCCCATTTTCCTACTACCAAATACATATACCCATGCATTCTTCACTGTCTTCAATGATGGGATCCCTGCTCCCATCAAAGACCACACCCTCACATCACCACCATACCATTCCATTCTTACCTCCTCAGGGAACTAACAGGCAGTTATCCTCTCTCTCTCTCTGGCAAGACTAATCTCTCCTTCTCCATGGTGCCATGTGCAATATTTGCAAACCTACTTCAGATTCATTCATTCTAAAAATAACACTCCTTTGACTTCTCAAATTGCCTTTAGCCACCAGCCTATTTCTTGCTTCTCTTTACAACAAGACTTCTTGAAAGTATAGTCTCTACTTGGGATGCCTGGCTGGCTCAGTTGGTACACACCTCGGGGTCATGAGTTCAAGCCTCATGTTGGATGTAAAGATTACTTAGAAAAAAAAGTATAGTCTCCACTTATTCATATCCATCTGCTTCATTGGCCCCCACCACTCTATTGAAACTTCTCTTTTCAAGTCAGCAATGACCTCCATGTTACCAGTCCAATGGACACTCTTGAGTCTCTACTCGTTTAATCAACAGCAGTCAAAAACCAACCACTTTGCCAAGGGCTAGGAGGTGGAAGGAATGAGATGTTGATCAAAGAGGACAAACGTCCAGTTACAAGAGTAGTAAGTTCTGGGGATTTAGTTTATAGCATGGTGTCTATTGTTAATAACACTGCATCATATACTTGAAAGTTGCTAAGAGAGCAGATCTTAAATGTTCCCACCACACACACACACACACACACACACACACGTAATTTATGTGAGGTGATGGATATGTTCACTAACCTTATTGCGGTTATCATTTCATAATGTGTACAGGTATGAAATTATCACATGTACACCTTCAACTTACACAGTGTTATGTCAATTATATTTCAATTAAGCTGGAGAAAAGAAATCCCAACTCTCTTCACTTCTTCTCTTATCCCTGTTCTCTTGGCTTCCTTGGTCTCAATAATTTCCCTCCTACTTCTCAGGGTGTACCTTAGTCTTCTTTTCTGACTCACCTTCTCTGCCTCTTCCCATGATCATCATCTTCTGAACTCCTAGTTTGTATCTCTAGCCTGACCTCTCCTCTAGTTCCAGATACACGTCACAACGACGCTAACTACAATGGCGAAGATGAAAATGATGATAATGTAGCAACAATAACGAATGCTTTCATGGGAATGACCGTATGCTAGGCCCAACTCTAAGCTCTTTACATATCCTAAACCCATCTACTTTTCATAATGGACCAATGAAATAGGTGTTATTATCTTAATTTTGCTGTTGAGGAAACCAAGACACTGAGAGCTTAAGTAACTTCCCTGAGGCTACACAGTCAGGAAATGTCAATGCTACATGCACCCAGATGGCTGCTGCCCCTGGAACAGCTCACAGGACTCAAAGATCCTGTCCTGTTTGAAACATTGAGTTCCTTATCTTTCAGTCTTCTTTACTTTCCACCCAGCTCCTTAAACTCAGACCTAGAGGGTCATCTTGCTTCCTCTTTCCCCTTCACTCATCCACATTCAATCCATCAGCAAGTTGAATCATCTTTGCTTCCTCAACAGATCTTCAATCCACTCAGTCCTGCTTCCAACTGTCCAGTTTAACACTCCGGAGTCTGGCTGAGTACAACAGCCTGGCCTAACTGCTCTTCCTGCGTTCACTCTTGCTTCTTTTTAATCTCCACATGGTACCTACGGTGGTTTTTAAAAACTATCAGGCTGCATTGCTCCCTTCTTTAAACCTTTTCAAAGGCTTCAGATTTCACTTAAATTAACATTTGAGTTTCTAAGAGTAACTTCCCAAATCCTGCATCATCTAGTTCCTACCTTCCTGTACCATCTCATCTTGTTTCACTCTGCTCCTCATTCAATCCACTTTGTTCAGTGTCTTTATTGCTGTTACCCCACAACTGGGGCCCTTTCTCTACTCTGTGTGTGGCTGGTTCCTTTGCCTTTGGGGATCTGGCTTCCTTATTCCCTCGACCTCATTACTCTCCATTTTAGTACTCATTTTTAGTTTCAGAATAGCACTTATCACAAATTGTAATTATAGAATTGGTTGTTTATTTGTTGCCTGTTTCCTATTCCCTCCCGGTAAACTCCCATCAGACTATAAGCTCCATGAGAGCAGAAACGAAGCATGTTTTGACCTTTTTGGGTTGTTATGGCCTAAACTATGCCTGGCACATAGTCGGTACATAATAACTTTTTCTTGGCTGAATGGTTGGACGGACGGAAATACTTTTATACTTATCCTACATTAGGTGGGAGATGCGATACCTAACTGGAAGGATGGATTTTCTAATAAGGGCTTGCTTGGGATGATTGGAGTCATTTTTCTGATGACTTCAACAGGTTAACCTTTGCCACCAGGATGCTGTTGTCTCTCTATTCACCTATAATAATGTAATACATGATTTACCTAAAGGACACTGGACAAAATAAGTTGTGATCAACAGTAGGCGCAGCTAATAAGCAATTCAAATGTCCTTTCTAACTTAAAATTGTTCATGCATGGATTAACATATGGACTCTGGTCACCCAACTCAGAAGGGGAATTATAGGCTACTTTATTTTCTGTGGTTGTCCCATTTTGAAAACTTCCTAACTAACAGCTGCTACCTCTTCTTGAGAGTCATAACAAAAAGGGATGCCAAGACTCCGACCTTCTTGACACTATTTGCAACAGCCTCCTTGTGACCCAAGTCATCAGCAGAAAGTTCACTTCCAAATTTGTATTCAGGGTGAGCTTCCTCCTCTTGGTCAGCTGTGTCAAAGAAAAAAAGAAAAACAATGAAGCCAAATTACTACCAGTCAGATCATCTTCATAATCTTGGGTAGAACACAAACTCTTTTACACGGGAATGAAGCTAACTGAAAATGGGAACATTTAAATATGCAATTCTTTCAAATAAAGCTTTTACTAAACTCTTACCTACTCAAGGCCAAGGAGCACATCTTGTTAGCTGTTATTTCTCTTGCGCCTAGCATGATATGTGACATGTGTGATGCTTAATACGTTTTTCTTAAGTGACTGATCACTTCCACCCCAGTATACTAACCCTAAAAATTAAAGCCTCTATCACTCAAGAATATCTGTAACTTACAAAGGGTCTTCTGATCTTCCATGGGAAGATACAAGAAATAGAAAATATACTTGATAATTAAGAAAAAAAACCAGACTAACTGTCCACTTATAGGTTACGAGCATAGTGACTTGCCGCTGGGAGTGGTGTAACATAAAAAAGAAAGAGCTTGAACTCCACACCTGAAAAACAAACAATCCAGTGAAGAAATGGGCAGAAGACATGAATAGATACTTCTCTAAAGAAGACATCCAGATGGCCAAAAGACACATGAAAAGATGTTCAACGTGACTCCTCGTCAGGGAAATGCAAATCAAAACCACACTGAGATACCATCTCACGCTGGTCAGAGTGGCTAAAATGAACAAATCAGGAGACTATAGATGCTGGAGAGGATGTGGAGAAATGGGAACCCTCTTGCACTGTTGGTGGGAATGCAAACTGGTGCAGCCACTCTGGAAGACAGTGTGGAGGTTCCTCAAAAAATTAAAAATAGACCTACCCTATGACCCAGCAATAGCACTGCTAGGAAGTTACCCAAGGGATACAGGAGTGCTGATGCATAGGGGCACTTGTACCCCAATGTTTCTAGCAGCACTTTCAACAATAGACAAATTATGGAAAGAGTCTAAATGTCCATCAACTGACGAATGGATAAAGAAGATGTGGTTTATATATACAACGGACTACTACTTGGCAATGAGAAAGAATGAAACCTGGCCATTTGTAGTAACGTGGATGGAGAGTATTATGCTAAGGGAAATAAGTCAGGCAGAGAAAGACAGATACCATATGTTTTCACTCATGTGGATCCTGAGAAACTTAACAGAAGAGCAGGGGGGAAGGTAAGGGGAGAAAAAAGTTACAGAGAGGGAAGGAGGCAAACCATAAGAGACTTTTAAATACTGAGAACTGAGGGTTGATGGGGAGTGGGGGAGAGAGGAAAGTGGATGATGGGCATTGAGAAGGGCACCTGTTGGGATGAACATTGGGTGTTGTATGGAAACCAATGTGACAATAAATTACATATATATATATATATATTTTATGTATGTATGTATGTAGGTATGTATGTGTGTGTGTATGTATGTATTTATATATAAAGACCTTGGAAGGATTGTACTGCACCTGTAAACCATTTGTCAAACCTGGCTTAGGTTTGGGAGACTCTAAAATCATTTGTTAAGCTCATGCTAACAGGGAGGCTGGAAGTGGGTGCTAACTGAAGCTGATGCCCCAAGAGCATGGCCCAGGCTGTGAAAGGAGGCACAGAAGCACTCAGTCCACCAGTCCAGAGAGGGACAAACTCTGGTATCCTCTCAAGGCTGTCAGTGGAAAAAGAATCACCCATTGAAAAATGAGCTACATGCTGGTGTGAGATCTGCCCATGATCGCCATTCTGCAAAAAGCTTGCATGTAAGGAATCTGTCTAAAAACCAGCCAGAATCAGGAGACACCCATAGGCCTCAGGACAAGTCCAACACAAATCCACCCTGTCACAACACAGGGCACGAGGGACCCCTACTGGACAAAAACAGTGAAATGATTTCTGAGAATGGACTCTCAAGAGCAGAGTGGGAAGCAGACCCATAATTGGAGATTTTTTTTTTAGATCATGTTTAAAATGTGCAAAGAACTCCAGAACAAGAATAAAAGAACAACTATTTCATCATCAGTTGCAAGATGCATTTTTTTACATATTAATATTTCTGATGTTATAATGTGTTTTCACTTGTAAAATGACATTTTACAATTAATTGGAAGCATCTCTCTTTCTTAGTCATAAATAAAATAATGGTGTCTTTCAAATGATGATACCTTAGATTTGGAATTTCTTTTTGCAAAATATTATTTCAGACACGGAAAAAAGTGAGACAAGAGAGACAGACACTTTCCTGTTTTGAAACTGGTATTCGGATGCATGGATACTGTGGAGACAGATGATTAAAAAAAGAAAAAAGTAGGTCATAGAGGCCTTAGGCAGAAAAAAAAAAAGGATTTAAGAAGTTGGAATAGGTCTTTAAAAAATCTAGTCCAGTGTGTCCACTTTATAGATGAGGAAATAGATTCAGACATATGATTTATAAAACCAAGGTCACAGAGTAAAATACGGGCCTATATTTCTCTGGATTCTTAGCCAATGCTTTTAACAGGACGCTAAGTTTCCATGACCATTGAATTTCCGTGACTTACAGTCTATAACCAAGACTTTGAAACTTCCCACCATTAAATTTCCAGTTCATATATCTCATAGTCTAACCAGTTCATATAGCCAGATATAAACTACGTGAAGTCAAGGAATGTGGCCCATACAAGTGGTACAGACTTGACTTTAAAAGAGGTGTGTGAATGAATGGTACCATTCCCTGAGTGTGCAAGAATGCAGAGGCATACCCACAACCACATCCAGTTTTGGCATTCCTCACTGCTCGTTTTACAGTCCTGGAAGCCACGGATCCCTCTGAATCTAAATCCAGCCTAACAACTGGGGAAATGCTCTCACAGACTAAGAGCCTCTTCTATTTTTTTTACAGCCTCCCGGCAGGGTTACTCTTGAACTATGCTTGGCTTCCTCTTGCCTGCTGTGTTGAAGTATTTAAATTAGAGAGTCTAGTCATTCGTGTATAGTAGGATCATACTGTGACACCAGGGTAATTATAGCCAACTGGTTGACCAGAATTAAGCCAGGTATCACTGAGGGAACCTAAGAATCATAAATATAACTGGCACAGCAGAAACTTCTATGCCCTGAAAGAGAAATTCAAGTCGGTGATTTTGTCCTCTCAGCCAATTTTCTACATGTACGCTATCCCCATGTCCCAATATCATTTGTTAACATTTAATCAAAATCTCAAGTATTTTTTGGAATAACATGGGATCCCCTAGAGCCAAATATTTTGTAGGAATCATTAACATATGCATAAAAGATGGGAAGTACCCTTATGGATGATAAGTGGAATCAAAAGGACCCTCAGTTTGGATTATTTTGTGTGTTCAGGAAATTTTCACATCTTTGACTTTCATCAGTTACATTTTTTTGTTTAAAACAATGTAACAACAATTTTGCATATTGGTGTTCTCTTCATATTCCTGTATGTTAGAAGGGCTGTATTATAAGGTACAAAAGGTCTTGAACTTGGAGTCAGGCAATTCTGAGATTGAACTATAATGCCATTGCTCACCAGCTGTGGGGTCATGTGCAGAATCCGTTACCTAAGCTTCAGCTTCCTCATCTGAAAAAGGAGTGTAATGATACCAATCTCATTGGACCATACAAGGATTAGATAAGGCAGTGATGTAAACCACTACATTCACAGTTGGCACAACAGTGGTGGTTGCTATTCATATTATTATTGCTTTCCTTGTTAATTTAGTCTATTATTCTGCAGTTTGTTTTACTGGATTGTGCAATCTAGTAATGTCTGACATGCTTTCAACTACCATCTATAAAACTTAACCTGAGTTAAGGAACTCATTTTACATATTTTTCATCTTTTCAAATCTTAGAAGTATTTTACTGACCTTTTGAAATAATATTCAATATTTTATTCTTAAATCTTGATTAGGCTTATTATTTGCAAAAGAAAAAGTGAGATAATAGAATAGGCACTGTGGTTGATAGCATTTTCCAAAGACAGCTGCAAGAATATCTGCTCTTGTATAATGTGATCTTGCCACTCACCTACCCCCCTCAAACTTGGGTGGGCCTTAATCTTGCTTTGATGAATAAAATATACAGGAAATGATGATGTGCCTGTTGTGGGCACAGTTCTTAAGTTTAGCAGCTTCTGCTTTCTGCCTCTTGGAACACTGGCCCTCAGGATGCTTCATCTAAAGATTTGGCCATTGGGGCCCCTGGGTGGCTCAGTTGGTTAAGCATCTGACTTCAGCTCAGGTCATGGCCTCACAGTCAGTGAGTTCAAGCCCCGTGTCGGGCTCTGTGCTGACAACTCGGAGACTGGAGCTTGCTTCTGATTCTGCATCTCCGTCTCTCTTACCCTCCCCCGCTCACACTCTGTCTCTCTCTCTCTCCAAATATAAATAAACATTAAAAAAAAAAAAAAAAAAGACTTGGCCACCATGTTTTGAGAAGCCAAACCACATGGAAAGGCCACATGGAGGTGCTCTGGTCTGTAGACCCTAAGCTCATCAGCACAACTGCCAGCCACACAAGTGTGCCACCTTGGACAACCAGCCCAAGTGAACCTTCAGATGACTCTAGCCCCAGATGTCATCTGCCTGAAAATGCATGAGAAACTTAAGGGAGAAGCACCAACCTGAGCCCTAGATGACCTACACAACTAAAGAAATAAAGTGTTATTTTAAGCCTCTAGATTTTGGGGTGGTTTGTTTCACAGTAATAGATAATTGTAGCAGTCATCAATTAAATAATTCCAGATACCTCTGTCCTCCTAGAAACTCCCTGCCATATACAACATATGAAAAGTAAGTCATGACTGTTCTCTGGGAGTGGAGTGGAACCCATGGGTTGGACATGCAACACAAACCATCGTTATGAAGTCAGTTCCACAGGAAGCCATCTTTATTAAGCTGTCTTTATTACCGAGATTAATTCTCACAGCTTTCAGATTTTCACTTATAATATCAAGCTTTCCTAAAATCTACTCTCATTATTTCAGATATTTATAGAGTAATTGAAGAGATTTTCTGCATGTGTCTAAATTATTTAGCCTCAAACCACTACATAAATCCAAGGCAGTGTCCAATCAACATACACACAATGTAAGGCCAAAGCATTTTGCTAATCAATTTTCATACCACCTAAAGAACACTTTTCTAAAAATATTCCAAACATTTCGAAGGACCCATTTAAAATCAAACATGAGGGTTATATGGCCCTATATTATGGTTTTATGGCTATATGGCCCCAGTAGCAAATATTCATCTATTTTAAGCAAGGTTACCTTTGCTAAAATTATCTACTGCTATTCATAATTCTGGTGAACTGGTGATTTGAAGGAATTTGAACTTGAAATTTTAATATTGGCTTTGAATTTCCAGTTCATTTCATGCATACAAACCAATCATCTACCTGAGGGTCTCTACCCATGTTCCCTTCCTTTTAACTCGCCTTCTATTATCATCATTAACAACACCAACATTTATGTTTTTGTTTACAGGAAGGGATTGCCAAATGTTCTTTTTATTCCAACCCCTTGCCTTCTACAGCAAGGATTCTTTGGCTGTGAATTTCTGCTGAGCAGCTGAAGGCACAACAGGAAGGGAGATGACTCAGCCATGAAAATCTAGTGCCTAGGTAAACTAGAAGTAACACTGGGAAAAATACAAAAAAAAAAAAAAAAGATTAAAGCTTGGTGCACAAATACATCCTTGACTACTAGAAATTAAACCCTCACATTATCCAAGAGAGTCTATGGAGACAAATTCTTTCCTTTCTTATTTTAAAATTTTGGGGGCACCTGCATGGCTCAGTCATAAGCAACTGACTCTTGATTTCAGCTCAGGCCATGATCTCCCAGTTGATGGGTTCGAGCCCCACATGAGGCTCTGCGCTGATGCTGTGGAGCCTCCTTGCAATTCTCTCCCCCTCTCTTCTCTTTGTTCCTCCCCTGCTTGTACACTCACTCACTCACTCTCTCAAAATAAATAAACTCAAAAAAAAAAATTTTCTATGTGGGGCACCTGGCTGGTTCAGTTGAAGGAGCACACAACTCTTGATCTTGGGGTCGTGAATTTGAGCCCCAAGTTGGGTGTAGAGCTTAAAAATGAACTTTTTCTAAAAAACTATTTTTGTGACACTTAAGTTAAAAGAAAACCAACTTACCACTCTCTATTTCCTCTTCATTATCATCCTCTAAGATGTTAACCGGGGCAGCAGATTCTCCAGCTTCCATCATGCTTTTCAAAGCTTCAAGCTGTTCTGTCATTAAAAACAAACAGGAAGGAGATGGTGACAGGTGCTCCATCACTTGCAAAGCCCGAGCTTGAAGATCGACACTGAGAAGGAAATGTATTGTCTGGGCTCCCACTGGCTACATCCCTAAGACCGTAGCAGATCGCTGCTTGGACGTCTCAAGGGACTTGCAACAACCACACTGTCTACACAGGGTGAAGAACTAATGGAGCATGGGTGAAATGCCAAAGTTCTGGTCATAAGTTTGAGAGGAAGGCTCAGTCACTAAGAAAGATGTTAAGGCTTGGTAATAAAGGTGCGTCATTTGAATGTGATATAGAAGTGACGGAAAAGAGATGTGCACAAGCGACTGAAAAAACTTCAGGAACAAATATCTGCAAGTGACAGATCTGAGACAATTATCCTCATGTATAAAGCTCTGATAGGTCAGTAAAGATAGATGAAGTAATTTTAAAAACGAGAAAATGTGTAGAAGCATATTGTAAATGGTGATATACAAAGAAACTAGTTACCAAAAACATAAATATCAAAAAAACTCAAGTCTCATTTCCCTTCTCCTAGTCAGCCACACATACATACAAGATGGCCAACAGCCAGCAGTAAGAATATCCCTGGAAAGCAGGCATCCTCCTACATTATAGCGAGAATGTAAATTGGTACAATTTTTCTGAAAGACAAAGGTAAATCACAGTATAAAATGTGTATATGCTTTGGCCACCCAACTCTAATTGCACCAATGGATTCCAACGAGAAGCTGCGTAAATGTACAAAATGAACACGACATGTGTCTGTCACTCTCGTTTCTACAGTAATGAACATCCATCAGTTGGGACTGGTCACATGGTACCATATCCCACATAATAAATTTGTATAGTGTTTCATACATTAGAATTACAGTTAGCAAGTTGTAACTTTAGTATGAACTTAAGTATACTTAATTGGTTGAGTTAAACATAATAAAAAATCAGTATATTTAACATGATCCCACTGGTATGAAAAACGTACGCCTAAACATATACATGTGTCTATAGTACATGTACATATGTGTAAAATATTAATGTAGTGCTATTTTATTGTTTCCTTATGTTTTCCTTTGTTGTTTCATTCTCCTATGGTATTATTGCTTTTGTAATAAACTATAAGTACTATAATTTAAAATTTAGAATACCTAGGGTAAAAATACAATGCGATCATACCATTAGTTAATGCTTCACTCAATTAAGAGATGGGCTAAAAGAAAATATTTTCCAAGATTTCCAGGGAAAATGTCTACATAAAATCATTTCTCTCCCTACACACACATATATACATTCACACATTCACTCAGGATCCCTAGATATGTAAACTTCACACAGACAAACTGCAAAGGGTAACTTTTGAAGAGGACTCTAGAGCAATAAAATGATAAATGCTAGTTCCTTCCATCTCGATAAATTCTAAAATGCCTCTTTCCACTTTCTTCTCGTTTTGCCTTGGGATCACTCCAAATCCTGCATCCTATGAATGTATGAATATGCTTTTCCCACTGCAGGAACGAGTTGATGTGGAAACTGCACTTAAACGTACACATGGCCACTTTGCTATGAAAAGTATATGTAACACCACTGTGCCCCTTTCATCCCCTAAATCAGTGGTTTGAAAATTTATTTCACTCCAGACAGCTGAATTGTCCAAACACAATGAGTGTATGCCTCATTATTGATGTGTGTCTTTGACTTACTTTTTTCGACCTCAGGTTTCAGCCGTTTATTTTTGATGAGTATTTTTCTTTTGAGGTCATTGGGGGATGGTAAGGGCCTGCCTGGTTCGAGCTAGAGATAAACAGAAAAGGCTGAATTAATGATGTGCTTCACTAGTTTCATTCCCGGCCCAGAATGAGCATGGAAGCCAGTGTTATACAGCCCGATGTCCACTAGATGGCAGTCAGCACACTTTTATGTTTTCATTCCCCAGCCCCAAATAGCCTACTGCATGCAACTTTGCCCTAGACTGCAAACCGGACATCTAGTCTCCCAGAGGTATGCACAGCCACTCCGCCTTCCCCAGTGGGACCTGGGTCTGACCTGGGGTGCTGCTGGGGGAAGGGCTCCTGTTTAGCCTCAGGTCTTGCTCTTTTTATGCATTGGGTAAAGTACACGGGATCGTTGTGATAGCTGGGGTCCTAAGTGCTTTCCCAGGCAGAAGTCGAGAGGCTCCCCTGATCCCCTCAAGTGTTGGGGCTGTATTAGTAAGCCTGTTTGCTCAGTAAACGGATGCAACCCCAATACCTGGGATTGTGGTTGTGTGGGTTCAATAACAGAATCAAGAAGGAAGTGGTCTTAATTACTGAAACTTAACCTCTAATGTGGTTTCGTTTGCTTGGATTTATGTCTGCAAAGGAGATGTCCTTTCTTTTATTACCTCTGATCCACACAACTGTGCCATATCTACTCATCTATTCCCCCTTCCCCCATCCATGCATGGACATACCTACCCACCCATCCACCCACCCATGTCTTCCATGCATCCTTTCATTTTTTCAAAAGTGATTTTTCTACTACTTATTACATGCAAGGCACTGTGCCTTCCCATGTCTGTGTTGCCTCAAAGCTCTTTGCCCATATTCTGCTTGCTTCAGAAGCCTGCTGAATCTTGTCTATTCCCTAGCGATCTCTCTTGAACCTGGATATCTCTAATAAATATTCAATAGGTTGTAGGCCATCTTCCTTTTTAGCTATGGTTTTATGTTTATGCTCTATGTCTCCCACAGACATTTAGTTCAGGGAGGTCTTACTCCCACGTGTATTACCTACGCTTCCCACAACACCTTTCATGAATGTGCATGTCGTTCCATAAAGAATATGGTGGTCTTTCCATGGCAGCAAGCACCTTAGCCCAATCAGAAAAGTAAACAGAGGGTCTACATAAAACAAAAATAACATAAGGGGTGTCTGGGTGGCTCAGTGGGTTAAGCGTCCGACTCTTGGTTTTGGCTCAGGTCACGGTCTCACGGTTCATGAGATTCAGTCCCACCCTGGGCTCTGTGCTGGCAGTGTGGGGCCTGCTTCGGGTTCTTTCTCTCCCTCTTTCTCTTCCCCTTCCCCGCTTGTGCTCTTTCTCTCTCTCTCAAAATAAATAAACTATGAACCATAAAATGAAATAAAATGAAATAAAGTAAAATAAAATAAAACTAAACAGGGCTGTTTCTTAGTTTGGGTTCCCTCAGAATCACTCTCAGAGACAAGGATGTGAATATACCTGTAGATTACTTGGGCGGCAGCCTCAGGAAGGGCCAACAGAGGAGTGGGAAAGTGAAAGAAAGAAGGCAGGCACGGGGGTGTTATGAGGCAACTTATCACTGAGGGGGTCAGAGTGTGGTCCCCTGGGGAGCCCTGGCAGACGGTGCAGAACAAAGAACGTGCTGCTGAGCGGTCCCTCCTGAGGGAGGACTGAGGGGCCCAGCGGGAGGGCTGTCTGGTCTTTAGCACCTCAGGCCCATCTCTCACACAGGGGCAGAGCAGGCTCCAGTGAGCAGAGGACCACACCTCATGCAAAAAGCTGCAGGCACAAGCAGCTGCAAGTCAGGCCAGTGTGCAGGGAACAGGGAGGGTTGCAAGGATGCGGGGCAGGCAGCCTGCAGAGTCAGTAGGCTGAAGGTAATCAGGGGTGGGTGCAAAGGATGCAAATATCCTCGTGTCCTGTATTTTTTTCAGGTTTTTTTTTTTTTTTTTTTAACTACTGCAGAGTACTTTATACTTCATCCTGTTGGCTTGCTTCTACTCATACCATCTTGTGACAGTGGATTTTTACCACTTTGGAGGTTATGGACCCTTGCAAAAATGTGATGAACTCTGGAATCAAACTATATACCAAAAAAGGAAAACAAAGCAAACAAACAAACAAAAAGAAACACAAAACTGTACGCAATTTAGAATGAATTCACAGACCTCACAAAGCCTATCTGCGGGCCACAGGTTAAAAATTCTTTGCTTTCTGAAGCAATCAGCAGGTGTAAAAAGGAAACTCAAAAATGCATGTCTAACACTTTCCAAGTATTTGTTGTGGAGTTGGGACATTGGACTTCCGACTCTTGTGACTTCTTCCATCTAGGGAGTTCTCACCACAATGGTCTTCCATTTGATTTACCTGGAGAGGCTTTTTTAAAAACACCATGCTCAGGCCTTACCCAGATCAATTAACTTAGAATCTCTGAGCGGGTCCCAGGCAAAGGTATTTTTAATCTTCCTTATAGATGATCCTATCATGCAACCAACTAAAGGACAATTGCTGAGTATAGATTCTCTGCCAGGAGGCATTTTATAAAACTTTAGGACAGAGATCTCAGAAACCATAGAGACCTTGAGACCTTCCAGATTAAATTGGGCTACATGTTTATTTTATGTCTCTCTCTTCACATCTGTCTGAAGCACAACAGCTTTCTGTATCAATTAATTTAAATAAATATGAAGATCTTTAGTCCTCTAGCACTACTTGACCCTTTAGAAATGAATTTCAAAACAAATCCATTCAGGTTAGAAATACAGTTTGCTAAAAATACATACTGGATGTGATTCAAGTGCTTGTTTCAACAGGAGATCCCCAAATAGATCTTCGCAATATTTGGACATCTTGTACTGTTGATATTTGCTGGAGAGAGAGAACTGGCATTCGTAAATTCAAACATCCATTAACAGTACAAGAATAAGAGACATCCATTCCTAGATGATTAAAAACTCCCACTCTGCAAAGTGCATGCTTGTCTTCCTACGGCTAAGGAAGATGCTCTGTTATATACCACGAACTTTAACTGGTATAGTTTAACAAGTAGATTTTGCCTCCCCAAATAAGAGCTGGTACACAGAATAAAAAATGGCTTTCAAGTTCATGAAGTCTGAGATCAAGTACACTGCCAAATCTTCCAACTCAATGGAACCTTGAACAAGGTGTCCAGATCTCTGACCTTTTGTTTTTTTCCTCTTTCTTTTTTGCATAAGATCAAGTGTCCTATTTCACAAAACTGTACAGCATTTAAAAAGATGTAGAGCAGGAGTGGGGAATGGGTAGTAGATACTTAGAGGAGATTGCACCCTTATACCTGCAGTGATTTTCAAAGGAGAGAATTACAGGATATTCGGATGTGACAAACGCAGTTTCCTTGATGGCTTGAATAACATCCTTTAAAGATAAAAAGTGTAAATGAGAGAGGAGCAAACAACAACAACAACAACACAATTAAGGCACCTGAAACCATTCAGAGACCATTAATTTGAGCTTTTCAGAAAGTCAATTCTGGCAATAAGACCTGGAGAACCCATTCATCTTGCTACTTTCACACGTTGAGTCCCCTTGTGGTTCGTTAGAGCCCAGGGACCAGTTTATGGTTAATGACCCTTCCCTCCCCCCGCCCCCCAAAGCTCTCTCTGACTTTGCTAAAATTATGGGGCTAGTAACGAACAAGAAATTTCATCTAAATCACATGCTGGCTTCTTGCTTGATAATCTGGCAAGACAGGTTCAGAGTTTCCCTTTCTTGCTGAAGGGCAGGTGAGGTTTTGGTACAGCGATTTTCACAGCAGACCACTCTTTCACCTCTCCCACCTAGACAAGAAATGTATTGGTGATAACCTAAGGATTAACAGAGGCTTTTATTGGCTTTCTTCTGTGTTTGGGAGTCTGTTCTTGGCTACATTTCATTAATTTGATGAAGATTCCTGTGAACTGATGTGATATTTACAACATCCCCTGTTTCCTATTAGCCTGATGAAAGTGGTTGGAGGGGTAGGTGACCAGGAAGTGGGGGTTCTCCATGGTCAAGCAACATGTGAGGTAAAACAGGTGTTCTAGATGTCCCTCCCTGAACTAGAAGCTTGGTCATTTGAAATAACCTTTCAATGTGCTGAGCATGTCCTTCCCACAGATGGCTGGCCTTGCTCTCGGCTTTAGAAAGCATGGTTTCAAACTAATGTTTCTTTTAAAAAAAAATTTTTTTTAATGTTTATTTATTTTTGAGACAGAGAGAGACAAAGCATGAACAGGGGAGGGTCAGAGAGAGGGAGACACAGAATCAGAAACAGGCACCAGGCTCTGAGCTGTCAGCACAGAGCCCGATGCGGGGCTCGAACTCACGGACCGCGAGATCACGACCTGAGCCGAAGTTGGACACTTAACCAACTGAGCCACCCAGGCGCCCCTCAAACTAATGTTTCTACAACCAGAACATCATACTTGGTAAAACTCCCCACATTCTAACTGGCTTGTAGTTAACCACAGGGAAAATCGCATCATTCAGTTAAATGAGAAAATATTTTACAACAGTAATCTCCAGAAGTCCAGTTGAAACAATAATGCCTTAGGTTAGATAAACCAGGGAGTATTTTAGTGAGCATTCTTACTGATGTGGGAAACAAAGGCAGGAGGAAATGGCATATAAAGTTACGTTTCCTTAATACCTGCAGCCCATTGACAAATACTTGAGGCAGGCGAGTGTAACAGTTCTCCAGGAACTCCCTACTGTCCTAATGTTAATGCTTTGCTAGAGGGAAAACAACCTTAGCTTGACAATAGCTAGGCCTCCAGTATCCCATGAGTCTTCTTTAGCAAATGAAAATCCTTTGGAATCTTCCCCTTAATTTTACCTCCCCCCAACTTCCAAGTATGTAATCGCTCTCTCTTCATGGTCCAGGGGGCAGCTCTTTCTGCCCATGGGTACTGTTCATGTACTTGAATAAAATCACCTTTTTTGCACCCAAGATGTCTCAAGAATTCTTTCTTGGCTATTGGCTCTGAATCCCACCACCACTCCAAAACCTCATCACTTATGGCTAAGGTGGCTCATTAATTATTCTTGCTTAAAGTCTCTTCCTGGTAAAAATGTCTATGACCTTGATTGTCCATTTGAGCTGAGCAAGAATTACTCCTTGAGGAGAATTTTGGCTCTTTTCACGGGTTCTCCTTTGCTCACCTCCAAACTGAAAGGAAATAGCCTTCTTTTTAGCTAAGCTTCCTTATTGGGCTCCTTAAATCTCTAAAGAAGACATCAACCCTTCCCAATTTGGTTGGCTGTGCAAACTCATGGCTTCCCACTTGATTATACCCTTGGTACTTCTCAGGGAGTGTAATTCCTTCTCACGGAGCATAATCTTGAATTCACTGCTGCTCAAAATTCACCAGCATCTGACTAAGAGAAATGGTGTGCATCAAGTTATGGGTATAGGGACTAGGCATCTGTTTTTATAAATACCTCTGGTGATTTTCCATACGTAAGCAGAGTTGAGAACCAATGCTGCAGATGTTGAAATAACTATTCCAAATTACACCAAACTGACAGAGATGGATGTACCTGAATATTGGCCAACCACAGCACTGGCCAACTATGGAATTTCATTTTTTTAACTTGTCCTTTGGCAGGCTATCAATGGAGCACATTAAGGAGCATTCTAAGAAACCAACCTCCAAACTGTACAGAGAAATCACCAGAAGGCCAATACTGAAATGCCTGTTTATGTAACTGTAGATTCTCCTCTTTGAGGGCCCATGGGGAAAAGTCTTCTCTCTGGCATCAGGACTGGGAACAACTTCTTTGGACCAACAGCCCTGTTTCTATTTTCTGAATCTTGTGAATTATGTTTGTCTCCTTGCACTGAATTCTAGAAAGTTTGGGGCCCATTTGTGGTATGGTTTGGCAGTTTATAAGACTTATTATTGAGCATTCATAAACTCTAACCTCATTTACTTTCTTACTCTTATAGGCACTATTTAGAATCTATTTTATTTTCTGTATTCTATTTAGTTTTTATGCCAATTTTAAGTCCTTCAGAAATAATGCAAAGTAAGCAAGAAAACAGAAAAGAAAATGAAAGACTTTTTAAAGTAATTAGAATCAGGGGGATGCTGGCAGAGAAAACTCATTATGTAGGACCCTCATGGTGTTATTAAGTAGAGAAAGCATTTCTTCTTGACTTTCTCTTCAAAACCAGAGGAAAGGAATATGAAAGTAAAATGCTTCAGAAAATGAATAATTTGTGTTCTCCACTTCATCTATTTCTACAATAATCTGGAAAAGACTACAGCTATGTGATTTTAAAACTTACCTTAAAAAGGATATCCGTACACATTGCTTTTCCATGAGTTATTATTGGTTCCTGGTCTTCACCTTTTCCATCCCAACAGTCAAGTTCAACACACCTGGGCAACAGAGTGAAATTACAATATTGAACCCTTACCATAAAACAATGTGTGCAAACTGAAAGAACAGACATCAAAATAAGTTGTTTTCTTATATAAGTAGAAAATGGAGGGCACCTGGATAGCTCAGTCAGTTAAGCATCTAACTCTTGATTTCAGCCTAGGTCATGATCTCCTGGTTCATGGGTTCAGCCCCACATCAGGCTCTGCACTGACAGAATGAGCCTGCTTGGGATTCTCTCTCTTTCTGCTCTTCCCCTGCTTGCATGCTCTCTTTCTCTCTCAAAATAATAAACTTAAAAAATATGTAAGTAGAAAATGGAATGAAATAATATGATTATTTCACGGAGTTTTTGGGTTAAAATCACATTGTATTCTGTACTGAGTTGGTGTCATTTAAAAGGGACTGTCAGAGATTAAGACAAACTTGAGATACAACAATCAGTGGGGGAATGAAATTCCAGTTGTGACAAAGCTACAACAAAGGACAGTTGGGAACAGCTGGGGACATCTGAGTATAGGCTAGGTTTTAAATGATGTGAAAAAATAATTTTTAAAATTTTGTTAGATGAAATGATACTGCTTTGGCCATGAAAGAAAATGTTTTGTCAGGTATTCAGAGATAGAAGTGGTGATGTAGGTAATTTCTTGTAGAATATTTCCAAACACAAAAAACTGTCATGAAAAATAAAGTACTAGCTATTGATAACCAAAAAAAAATTATAATGTAACTGCGCTTCTTATTTTTCACCTTCAGCATTATTGCCGTATTTTAAACCTCAAATATTTGCCAATTTCTATAAAAGGGAAAACCATTTTCAATAATATTCTCAGAGAATGGCATTTTAGAACTTTTAACATTAAGTAAAGCTAAATCTGCTACTGCTTCTGGCCATAAGAAACTTAGCATGACTTCTTAAAATAGGTTTTTTTTTTCCTTCAATTTTGAGGGGGATATTTATTTATTTATTTATTTACTTTGAGAGAGAGAGTGCACAAGTTGGGGAGAGGAGCAGAGGGAGAGGGAACCAAAGATGTAGACAGAGTCTTAAGCAGACTCCATGCTCAGTGGAGAGCCTGACACAGGACTTGATCCCATTACCCTGGGATCATGACCTGAGCTGAAGTCAAGAGTCAGACGCTCAACTGACTGAGTCACCCAGGTGCCCCTTGAGGGGGGGATATTTAAAAATTTATAGTAAAAAATATCTTTTGGCCCATAGGAGAATTCCAGAGCTTTCTGGAACAGAGATTATCTGTTCTTTTTCAAGGTTACATGACCAACGTAATCTATTAAAGAAAAGGAAAAATGTCCGAAATTTTCACGCTGAACAATACTTCCTATTTTTTAGAAAAAAAGAAATTAAATGGAAAGCCATCATATTAAAAAAAAAAAAAAAAAAAAAAAAAAGAGGCGTCCTGAGGTTCTGACCTGCAACCAGCCAGGAGAACCTGTCTGTACATTTCTACGGAAGACTTTCCACCAAACTGTCGGCCAGTGAGATAGGTGTTATGGGAAGAACTGATGAAGTAGTGGGCCAGAGGATGGTCCATTTCTTGGTAAAGTTCTAAACGATCCAGGAAGACAGGGGCATTTTCATCTGACATCAGATATCTGCAAAACCCATCGCTTGATATGAGGCCTAGGGGAAAAAACAAGAGTTAGTAGACATATGGCTCTGAAATACAGAGTTGAGACAGCTTGAACAGGAGTAAAAACTTCTTCTTAGTCTCTTCCCCAAGGACCTTCATCCTTCAGAACTTGAACAAAGCTGCACACTACAAGGAACCTAATGCATTCCACAGGCAGGTGGCTTTTGTAGGTATGACGGCAGAAGCACACGGTTCCCTAAGCACAGAAGCACAGCTCCAGGTGTGGCGACCAGGGGTCAAGGGGACCTTTATCAGTTCTGCTTCTATCATGCACGCCTTATGTTCCTGGGTCTCAACCTCCTCTTCTGTCAAATGGGCATAAATACTGACCACACCTGCTTTCCAGGATTGTCCTGAATGGTAAATGAGAATACCTACAAGAGGGGCTCCTAAAGAAGTAGAAAATATACAACTGTAGGGCACTACTGTTCTCACTGGACTGGAGATGAAATTAATGGCCTCTCTGGGTTTAAACAATTCATTTCTCCTACAAAATAGGGTGTGGGACTGATGAGAAGAGTACGCAGTAGGCATTGAAATATTGCCCCAAGAGCCCCATTGTTCATTTCAGTCACACTTTTCTGATATAGGGCAGGTCCCTGTGGTCTTCTCAGGAGAAGCAATTTATATTTCTGCATCACAGGGTGCCTGGGTGGCTCAGTCCATTAAGCGTCCGACTTCATGATCTTGGAGTTTTTGAGTTCAAGCCTCGCATTGGGCTCTGCACAGACAGCATGGAGGTTGCTTGGGATTCTCTCTGCCCCTCCCTCACTTGGGCCCATGCATGTGTGCACACACACTCTCTCTCTCTCAAATAAACTTAAAAAACAAAACAAAACAAAACTCTCTCCATCTCTTACCCTGTCAACCATCAACTGCCTCAGCTTTTTGTTTATAGCTAAGCATTTGCAAATTATGAACTGATTTCAGGCTTGCAAAAAAGAACATAATAATAATGTATTAAATAATAAATAACTATGGACCCTTACACCACAGCTTTGTAACATTTTACCTTACTTGCTTTACGTTTCTCAGAGGAATATATAATTACAGATGCCTTTGCAGCACCCTGTGTCCCTGTTCTCCATTCCAGTCCCTCTTTCTGCTCCCTTGCAGACAACCACTTCCTTTTTGTATTTAACATTCTTAAAATGGCTTTGTAACTTTACTACATATGCATTTATTCTAACAATGGATAGCTGTGAATATTTAAAAACTTATATAAAAGACATTTTATTATTTGCATATGCAACTTGCTCTTTTTATATTTTCTTGAACTTATTCAGCTCTTGAGGCTTTGTTTTTCCCTGAATAACACAGTAGTGTGTATAGTAGTAGTACGTTGTGGTGGGCACGTGTAACGCATGGTAGGTCCGTGTATGAATATACTAGTTCATTGTCCATTATTCTGTTGATGGATATTTAGGTAATTTCTAACTATAAAAACATACTACAATAAAAATTTGTGCAGCCCTCCTTGGGCACACAGCTGTTCTAAGAGCAAGTACTTTTTTGAACTGTCAGCACAGAGCCCGACGCAGGGCTTGAACTCACGAACAGGAAGATCACGACCTGAGCCAAAGTCGGAGGCTTAACCGACTGAGCCACCCAGGTGCCCCCTAAGAGCAAATACTTTTTAAGGCACTGAGACAGTGATGGGAGGAACAGACAAGTCCTGCCTTCATGAAACATATTATGGGAAATAAATTAACAAATAAGTATAAGTATAATATAATGTTATGCAAGTGTTAGAAGGAAACAGAAAGCAGGGAATGAAGGTGATAAAGAGTGACCAGGATGCTCTATTAGATACATGGCTAGCAAAAGCCCTTGTGAGGTCACATTCACAGATAGGGAGCAAGCCACATGCACATCTTGGGGAATGCTATCCCAGGTAGAAGGATCAGCAAATGCAAAGACCTTGATGTAGGAGTGTGTGACTGAGGGGACAGGTAGCTGGGAACGAGGCTGGAGAGGAAGCCAAAAGCTACATTGGTTGGACTTAAGTCTTTGCTAAGTACTTTGAATTTTTTTTTAATGTTTATTTATTTTTGAGAGAAAGAGAGAGAGTGTGAGCAGGGGAAGGGTTAGAGAGAGTGAGACAGAATCTGAAGTAGGCTCCAGGCTCTGAGCTGTCAGCACAGCTGACACAGCTGTGGCAAACACAGCTGTGTTAAGCACAGCCCCGATGCGGGGCTTGAACCCGTGAACCAGGAGATCATGATCTGAGCCGAAGCAGACACTTAACCGACTGAGCCACCCAGGTGCCCCTTTGCTAAGTACTTTGGATTTTACTGTGTTGGGAAGCCTTTGGCAGGTTCTGAAGAATGGAATAATGTGATTGGATTGAGTTTTTAATTTTTTTTTCAACGTTTTTTATTTATTTTTGGGACAGAGAGAGACAGAGCATGAACGGGGGAGGGGCAGAGAGAGAGGGAGACACAGAATCGGAAACAGGCTCCAGGCTCTGAGCCATCAGCCCAGAGCCTGACGCGGGGCTCGAACTCATGGATCGTGAGATCGTGACCTGGCTGAACTCCGACGCTTAACCGACTGCGCCACCCAGGCACCCCTGGATTGAGTTTTTAAAGGTTTAGTCTGGCTGCTGTGTGGAGCATAAACTCTATGCCACTGAGTAGAAAGAAGACTAGTTAAAAGTCAACTGGCATTGTCTAAGAGGACATGATGTAGGCTTGGATACTCTGATGAAGGCAGAGATGGTGAGAAGTGATTTATTCAGGACTTATTTTGAGGCTAGATCTTGTAGGTTTTGCTGATGGATCAGAAGTGATGTGAAAGAAAAAAGTCAAGTAAGATTCCACGAATTTGGGGTTGAAGATTTGGGTGAATAATGGTACCATTTTCCAGGCTGAGAAAGGAACAGGTCTTTGGTCAGGGAGAATCAAAACACATTGTACATATACATTTGAAAGGCCCATTTGGTATCTGAATGGAGATTTCCATCATAGGTCTGTAGCTGAAGTCAGAGGTTATGAGTGGAGAATTTGAAAGCTATGTGTGTACAAGAAACGTAAGCTATTGGCCTGGATGAGTGCACTTCCTCTGACATCCAGGGCTGGGAAAGATATGGGTGATTCTCTATTGTACATACCTGGAGGTGGAAAGGCTGGGAGGGAGGAGTAGCCTATCTTCTATTTTACAATTATTGCCAAAGTATTATTCTAGCTGGTTATTTGGACCAATTTACATTCCTCCCAGAAGTTTATATCTAAGAATGCCTTGTGCACCACATTCTCAATCATACTTGATAATGACAGACTTTAAACTTAGATTCTGTCATTTGTGAAATGATGAAGCAATGAGTTTTAGATGTGTCAATGTAATTTCATGGACTTCTAGGACTTTAGAAATAATGAAAGACACATCTCTAGCATAACATTTATCACACTGCCAAGGAACTGCTGGGCCTTGTCCTTCAACAGACCACAACTGCCTTACTTACTTTTGAATCCTCAACATCTGGCACAGTGCTTGGCACCCAGTCAGCCCTCTATACACTTTAAGAAATGAAGGCAGAGGGGCTAAATACTAGTTGAATGACTGAATGAACCCTGACAAGTTACAAGCAGAGAAGCTGAGACCCAGGAATATAGTCCCTTGCTCAAGGTCACATAGTGACAGGGTAACAAGAATCAAATCAAAATTGCAAGGGCTGTATTTTCTATCAAGGCACCCCTCATTTTACTTTAATTCCATGTGATATAGCAGAAATGATAATACTCAGAAAACTGTCAGAGAGGTAAGTAACGAAGCACTCTTGCTGAAAGTAGGTATTTGGGGCCTTAGCAGAAAGTTTAAGTGTACATCTTCAATCAAGGGAAAACTCTATTGACTTGGAAAAATATCCAGGGTGGGCAACGGGGTGTGGTGGGCCAGCAAGGGTATCCACAGGTTTTATGTGGGTCCAGAGAATATACAAACCTTTCAGTCACATTCACTGAGATACAAAGAAAAAAAAGAACTAATGGAGGCCATGATACTCATGGGCACATGGGAGGGAAAGAACTTGAATCTGAATCTCTTTTCAACTCTTTACTGGGACACAAAGCTGAGGCTCTAGCTCAGGCATCTCTTGTCTCAGGATTTCCTGTCCAGTTAAATTAGCATCATCTCTCCCGTCCTTGGAGGGTGCTTCCCACTGCTATGAGATGGATCTTAAATTTCCTGTCCATGCCTTTTCTTTGTCAAATATTGGAATGGACAGCACACTGTTTCCAATGTTTCACTAGAGGAGGCAAACGTTCAGAAACCCCAATAATTTGCTAAATTAATTTCTGACTATTTAATTTCATATCAGTTGCATTTGTCTTCTCTACCAGAAGCCTAATGATGAGAAGGCTCACCAAATCATGTATTAAAATTTACTTGGCTTGGCAAAACAAAAAAGGAAAAACAGGAGGGATAAATTTTATAGGAAGTGAAATTCTTTCCAGGATTGCAAACAGAGACTGGATGGGCATTACTGCATTTTAAGCATTATGCAATACTAAAGATCGAAAACAAGAGAGTACACTGGGAGAACATCACTATAATGTGTTTAATACAGTGAATTTAACATTATAACTCAGGCAACAGGAGCAAATTCCGATGTAAGGTAAAATTTATACTGACTCAGAACAGGAAAAAAATAAAATCAGTCTGTTAAGAATCCTTGGCTCTAGGGAGCTCCAAAACATTTAAAGATATGTCTAACTAAAAATCCAAGAATGTTTAAAGTTGCATATATTCTTACTTTTCTTTAATAAAGAAAATTCTCTTCTTTTACTTGTGTTACCTTTTTTCTTCAAATCTTCATCAGGCTCATACATCTCGATGATCTGCATTGCCCTTTTAGCATCATAAAATGGGAACAAAATTTCATTCAGTCGAGGGTCTCGCTGATGCTACGATGAGAAAGTAACTCCATTTAGGTTGACATTTCTCACCCTTGGGCATGACACATCACTAAAGGACAGAATTTCTAAAATAAGATATATTTAGAATATCACATTTATAGTTAACAAAGATAGGATTTCACTGTCCCTAAAATATATTTCAAAAAAGTCCAAATTTGGGAGTGCTTTGTTGGTTTCCCTCACTGAACTAGAGAGAGAATATAGAACATACTTTTTTTTTTCCCTTCAAAAGCTAAAGGATACATAAAATGGTGTTCATGTCAGTTGTATGGTCTTCTAGTTTCCATACCACAGATAAAAAATTTGGCATATCTACAAAAAGTGAGATAAAAAAATCTTTGGGTGGGGAAGCAAAAACAAAAGCAAAAACAAACAAAAAACAAAAACAAAAAAAAAACCCCAAATAACTCAAATAGCTAACACACTAATTTAAGTGCCTAAAAAAGAAAAACAATAGCAACAGTAACAAAAAGAAAAAAAAAAAAAAAAAAACCTTAAGGCTAAAAAAACCCATAAGGTTAAAATCCCTAAGGTTAGTATTTCATTTTCATTATATATATATTTTTTATATAAACAAAAGATTTCTTGGGCAGTCTGCAGACTTCATTTTCTTGAGTAAATATTTATCAAATCGAACCAATTATAATAATGATGACAATCAGCACAAGGATATGTATACATTATCGACAATATGGAAAATCTGTATTTGAATATCAGTAGTTCATAAAGTCTTTTTCACTATGAACTAGAACTCTGTTTGCTCTGAAAAAACTCTCTGGGGATGGGGCGGGGGGCAGTCCATGAATGATTAAGGCAATGAGGATGCTGGTAATACCATGCTTTTCAAAGCAACACTGGATGCTCATGGTAGTACATGGGGCACCAGGAGCTATACTATTTCTGGAGTTCTGACATCCAAATTTTCACAGCAGTGGTGAAAAAAGTCCAATTTACTGACTCGGCTACAATCTTTTGTATTTGCGTCTGCGGGCCTATATCTGGAGACAGTGTGTCCATTAAACTTCCTTATCGTTCACCGTGGATCAGAGAACCAAACGCTGTGACCCTGGCCATATGTCAAATATATAATTTCAGTGGAAATAATGGCAGATAAGCAGATGTGAGGAAAGAAACCTGGTCAACAGGTAGAACCTTGACAATAATTCTTTACCCAAATATATGCACAGACGTTGAGAAACAGTACTGAGAAGTATTTAAGAAACAATTGTTCAAAGTTCATATGGATTTCCCTTCCCCATTTGTTTTGAAATGAACGTTTGAAAAAGTGGGCAACACAGAATGAATGCTGTTGGCCAACGGAACACGTGTGATGTAATTTCTTCAAGCACTTGTGGCCTAGCCTATTCTGGTCCTCCCACCTCTTCACCCAGTTAAGAGTGTTAACTCAAAAGGAATTGTTATCTTTTGGTCAGTTTATCCCAATGAAGCATGCTTCTGTTGTAATCTAAGAAATTACGGCTCATAACAGCTCACATCCATGCATGTGCTAGAGCAGAAACTGTTATAGTAACAACAGGCCTTGAAACCATAAGAAACAAAACTCATGGGGTATGCAGAGAGAAACTAAGAGGTGGACTGTGGAATGCCAGGCATGTGAAGGCATGCTACAATCTTATTTATGAAACGGATGGGCATCATGCAACTCTGGAGCCCACTATTCAAGGAGATGACAAGCACCACCCCTCTGGTGAGAATGCATTGTTTTCAAAACAAACAAAAAAACGAACGAACAAAAAGCTCTTTCTAGGCACATTTCTTCTCCCGTCCCTGTAAATAACAGCACGGAAGAAGATGGATGTGGAGGTAAAGGTCCTTTTTAGACTCCATTGCAGTTATGCTCATGGTTGGCCACTGGATTTCTCTTTGTTCAAAGTAAGCTTTTGGTTTAAAGATGTGCTCGTTGGTAGGAATTCTGGACTCATGGAGATGATGGGGCAAATCCATATGAATTAAAAAAGTGAGAGAAAGAACAGAGTAAGCTGGAGGGGAGAGAAGAGATTAAGTTAGGGAAAGGAGAGGAAACCCAGATGCTCCTCTGTACTTTTTATATGCGTGTATGTGCACATGAGCCCTGTGTGACTAATACTTGTAGTGTGATCTGTTGATGGCAGCAGCAGTGGCATCTCCTGCACCTGGGAGTTAAAATGCAGACTCTCAGCCCCCACCGAAGACCTACCAGATCTGATTCTCTGGGGTGGAACCTGTGAATCTGTGTTTTAATGAGCTTTCCAGGTGATTTTGACGTGTTCAAGTTTAAGAAACACTGTTCTAATGTATAAAAGTATGCATTTTAACATATTTGCAGAAGAGTAAAACAACAACAATACCCCCCCCCAAAAAAAAAAACACCTAAGTCCTGCAAGGATAGAATGCTAAATGTTTGAGATGTCCTTCTTATTAAACCGTCTTAAAATTTATTGCCAAAGCATGATATCCACTAGAACATCCTGCCTGTCAGAAGCAAAAGCTAGGAAAACCAAGCCCTAAAACGGCTGTGTCACAAGCCCCTAATTGTAAATTTGCAGGAAATAAGCATTAAAAGCAGACAGTATGAAACTGCCTTTGTCTTTGCATCTGCTCCACCAGATAACGTAACTGTCTGCTTCACTAAAATTTTCATGTTTCAAAAAGGAAGCACGGTGGAATCTGGATAATCCGAGACAAGGAAGCAAATAATAAGATTTGCATTAGAGTCACAAAACTATAATTTTTATATGAAAACACAAAGAGGGAAAAGATAATTTCCAGGTGACCTCAGAGTAATAAGGTTGCAGAAGAGTTCCACATGGACATAAGCACAGTGTGGAAAATGCTTCACAACTCTGAGGGATCATCTGTTTTCAGTGGGGATTCAGGGGAAGCAGTGTACCTAGGACATTCACCCCTGGACATCCAGAGCTTTGTTAAGTGATGTCAACAGCTTCTGAAAATAGATCACAGAACTGTGCTCATGTGAATGGGGAGACAGTGATCATTACTCAATTATTACGTCTTTACTCTTATTGAGAAAAGGCATCCATTGGCTTTATCCCAACAGAATTGGGAGAGATGGATGTTGACAACAAATATTCAGAAGAGATATAAAGAAGATGAAGGAATAATTTGCAAGGGTAGGCTTACCCATAAGACTAAGAAATACCTCCTTCTCTTTCTGTGTCTATGTATTCAAGAATAAAGATATTGTCAATGGAAAGAGATCTCATGCCCTTTCCTATATTCTTTCAACTGCAAAATAAAAACAAACAAACAAAGAAACAGGTAGGTTTAGCCCTAAGGCAATCATATAATGGGTGTGAGGTGGGGGGGGGGGGAAGGGGTGCAGATCACTAGCAACAATAAAGCTAATTCTGGATTATTACTGTCATCTAAGACTTTTTTTCTCTTTTCCTCATTTTGATCTATTCTCTCCAGCCCTCCATGCATCTCCCAATTCTGTAGCCCTGCCCTCTCAGTTATCATCTTTGTGAGATAATGAAGATAACTGAAATCAATTTAGCTTCTTATTGGAAACAGGCAAAGAGAGGTGAAATTAAATGAAGCTCAGGGACATGAATCAGCCCCACCACAGATAGAGACCTGAGCTGGGAGCAGTATCTAACCAAATGGCAGCTCACAGTGGTTTATTCTTCTACCAGCTCTCCCAGACTCTGGTTTATTATTTTCAAAAAATGGGAAAAGTTTCTCTTGGTCCACTGATGGGACCAAGAGACACAGCTGTGGCAAAATTTTAGATCTGAGTGGTGGATTTCCATGACTAAATCCATTATGGAGAAGTAACAGAAGGTATATGATGCTCTCACATTGTTCCCATTCATGCTAAGCATTCCAAGAAGGAATCTAGATAATCTATTAGGACAGTGCTTCACAAACTTTAAGGTAAAGACAAATCACCTGGAGATGTTGTTAAATGCAGATTCCAAC
Organism: Herpailurus yagouaroundi; assembly: GCF_014898765.1. Lineage (NCBI taxonomy): Eukaryota > Metazoa > Chordata > Mammalia > Carnivora > Felidae > Herpailurus > Herpailurus yagouaroundi. The sequence continues at coordinate 21,943,099 of NW_024412427.1, read as the reverse complement.
TCAGTAGGTCTGGGTGGGACCCAAGATTCTGCATTTCTAACAAGCTCCTACAGGACGCTGCTGCTGCTGGTCCACAGATCACACTTTGGGGAGCAATGAATAAAGAGATACTGAGAAGCAGGTCTAAAGCTATCAATGAAAAGCCAGTAGGTATTTATGACATGGATAGGGAGGGGGTGGTACAAACCCCCCTACATGGTGACCAAGGTAATAAGTGGCCAGTAGTCTCTCCTATCATTACAGCTTCCTGGAGATACATGTTAGCACACTGAACATAAAATTTCATCTAAGGAGTAAAAGGATTTACAAGCTGGAAAGTGGTGGGAGGCAGCATGACTTTTTTCCCTATTACCTATTCTAATTGGTTAATGCTGGTGTGTGTATCTACTGATTTTCGCATTATCAGTCATTTCTCTGGTTACTTTGCTGAACTCTTATTCAAAGAGCTTTCTAGTTGACAGTTTTTGATATTCAGGGTACCCAATCATTATCTGCAAATAATGAGTAGGACCTCATCTTTTTGTATTCAGTAGACTCATTTATTTTTCCTATCTTATTGCATAATCTGGGGCTTCTAATACAACGTTGAATTATGGCTTGTTGACACTATATGGCTAAGGAATTTTGAAAAAGTTTACATCTAAGCTTTTGGAGCCATAGACCCTTACACTGCAATGCCTGCTTCCTTCTTGAGTCAATGTTGTCTCCTTTCATTATGGGTTTCAAAGGTGCTCTACCTTAAGGGTGCTTTTGGTTCTGGAGAGAGAAGAGGGGGTCACTGTAGGACTCAAAAGAGAGGTTGCAAGGAGCTGGCAGAATGTTCTCTAAGTTTCACAAACTTCTTCAAGGACACATTCAGATTTCTACCTAGTCTTTCCAATTCAGTTCACTAGGACAGAAAAGGAAGAGATTCAGGCAGACACTTTGATTAAAAATAAAGGTTGCACACTTTCCTGGACCATCTTGTAGTCTTTACGATCTAACAAAATCTAGAATCCCACTGATTCCATCTGTCCCATTTCAAAATTAAAGGTGTTTCCTTACTGTGAATGAAAAGCCAAACAGAAGAAAATATAAGAACCAATGAGTGCTAATGGCCCTGTGATAGCAATGTATAAAAGTTTATCAACTAATAGTATTTTAAGAAAGAGTTTGGATGGCAGAATGTACAGATGATCACATATTTTAATATTTAATGTTATATCTTAGACTTGCAAGAATTGCAAGTGATTACTGGGTAGGTTTACAAAAACTAAGGGGAAAGCCTTAAGGGCCCATGAACGCAGCACCTAACCTCAAGACTTCAGAACTCTTTATTTTCACAGTGACACACATAGAAAAGTCTCTGTCATGTTTAATAGATGGCTGGGTGTCAGTTCATCCCAGAGTGTGCAAGAGACCTTGTTTTTAGGAAGCAGCAAACTAATGATATAAATTTTGTCCATGCCTCTAAAAGGCCTTCCTTCCTTAGCAAAAAGCAAGATATTCCTGCCCATCTCACCAAAACTTAAGATGATCAGTGACCCCAAGTGCATGAAGAAGCTGAGAGAAATAAAACAATAAATCTTAAAAATAAAGGAGAGGAGGAAGGAGTTAAGGAAACAAAGCAAGGCAACTTGAGCAACGGTGGCACAGGAATGTGGATATTATCTGGGTAAAGATTATAAACATAGTATTCGCATGACCAAAAACTAGTGGGGTGGAAAGACTTGAAATGTTTTCAAGTAAAATAAATATTGTATTGTACTGAAAGGCTTATTTAAAAGTGGAGGTGAGGCATCTGTGCTGATAAACGGAGTGGTTAGTCTTTCCTGAACATGGGCTTTTAGGCTCTCGATATCAGAGCTTTGAAAGGGTAACCCTGCAAATTGGGAGCCAGTAAGTCCTAAAAAGGCAAGAAAAGAGAAGCCCATTGGCAAAGATGTGATTTGTCTCTACATCCTGGCAAATCACAGCCTGCCTGTTGTCTGTTCTTTGGGGCAATACCTCCTGTCTGGCATGATACTCTCTCTTCTAATGTTTTCTTTTTATATGGTATAATGGTTAAATTATATTAAAAATTGCTTTGAAACAAAAATACATTGTCCCTTCCTCACTGAAACTTATTAATGTGGTAGAAAAAAAGTAAATTTTCCATTTTGGATTAGCAAAAACTTCAAGGGGTTTCACTGAACAGAACATTCTTCTCTACGTTCATAAAGAAAAAAAAAGTTAATTTTAGCTGTAAGAAAAGTTGCAACTTTTACGTGTTCTAAAATATATTTTTCTCTTGTGCTTAAGCAAATGTTGTCAACCAGTTTTGGTTGTTAAGTGAATCATATTCTAAAATGAGCCCTAAGCTTGTTATAAAAATAAAATGTAAAAATTTAACCTGCAATCTAATTGGCCTAGTATGTACTATATTTTCACCCAGAAACTCCAGTGTTGTGCTTGTTGTCAAAATATTCTATTTGAACCTACATACTGTCCTTACATGCAATCCATTAAAAGACAAAAATAAAGCTTTCTAGTCCATGCAAAGTTATGAGAAAAAGTTAGCAATGGAGAATCCAACTACAGTGTGGTAATCTCAATCCATTCTCTAATGAGATCAATAGGAAAAAAAAAAAGTACCTTCAATATCATCTTGCAAAAACACAGACACATTTAATTAAATGAATATATTATAAAATCCACACGCACACAAAGAACCAGAGCTACACATCCATAGCGAGAAAACCAACAGAAAAAAGCAGTGTGCAAAGCCAACGTGTCGGAAGCGCATGGACACACAGGAGCAGCAGCTGATTTTTGCACCTGGTAAAGAAAGCCATCTGGAAAGATCAGCAGGTCAGAAGCAAAGCGAATAAGGGCATATGATGCGGGCATATGATGCGGACATGCAATGGGGACACTGGAGGAGGCAAGCCACTGCACACAGACTTTATGGAGTTAATGTATGAAAAAGCTTACTTCATTTAGAAAGCTCACTAATTGGTCTACCGTTAAATAATCAGTTTTGTCTCCATTGCTGAAAAGAAATTTATTAGAAAAAGTAAGTTTTTGTATATGATGCTACAAGTAGGTACGATTTACATGTTGACATTTGTTGATGATAATTCTAAACTTATCTTCTAACCCTGAGGTAGTGGTGCACTCTTAAAATGGCCAGAGACTGTTCGTAAGAACAAAACAAACAACCCAACAAGAGAAAGAAAACACTCCCATTAGCTCAGAAAATGTCTGCAATTCTTCTTTAGTATTATCAAAAGATGTTATTTTTCAAAACAACATGTAAGTCATCCATTTGAAATAACTGGAATGAATGAACTTTTCAACGACATAATAACATTCCATAATTGAATCTAGTTAGTTCACATAATGGGTTAATACCTAAAGGAGCAGGTTAAAATTGTAGGTAGTTAGTAAAGCCAATGCAAGGGGCGGGGGGGATAGTTCCAGGTGCTGCCATTAAATTTTGTAAAAGTTTCTCAAAAAGTCAGAGTGAACTTTTACGGTCATAAACTAAGGGCTGAAAATGTAACCCTGACTATATACTCCTCCAGACTCTCAACACAGTATATAAAAATATTATGACAAAAAGGTGTCTTAAAAATCTAAAAGGACAAGAACTCCATAAATGGAACTTACATTTTTTTAAAAAGATCCTCTATATCTGTTCGAGGACAAATCTTTTGTGTCAGTTCATAGAACTTTTCATAAGTAAATGCTGCAGGCTCGATTTCATCATTCTGTAAAGAACAAGAGGGTGTCATAACTCCTGCCACATTTTTCTCGTGATCATGAAGCAAAGCAATGACCACCTGGGATCCCAGGGCCTCAATCTCTGACTCTTACTGACAGAAGCCAGAAGGCCAAGTCCAACTGTGGCCAGGCCATCCTGCCAGCACACCAGCATGTGTAAATGGGCGTCTCTTGTTACCATGTGGCCGTGATCTGTGGGTTCAAACACTGGCTACGGCTGGGCTTGCTCTGGGCAACACCCCATAAAATATAAAGAAACATTTCTTCTTTCTCTCCACGATGGAGAAAATCATGTGCCTGCCTAAAGGCTGCTGAATAAATCAAAGCCAGTGTTTACTTACGCTTATCTTATGAATTTTCACAAGACCACATGAAGCTGCTCAGGACAACCACATAAAATTTTCCTTCACATGCTGCAGTTTGTATTTCAAGTAGGATTTGTTAAAGTAGGAACAGGCTTAAATCTGTCTTGCAGTCAATCAATTAATTTCAAATACTCTAAATCCAAGGGGCCAAGAACACAAATGGTTTGTGTAGGGAGGAGTGCTTTACAAAGTACCCCACAGCCACCTTGAAGAACACTGACATTGTGCTTGGTCGAGGCGATGTGGACAGGCTTCTTGAAAATAAGCTTCCCACCAGCTGTGTAGAAGAGTAGCCTTGCTGACATTTCTTTTTCTTAATGAAACTGACAAAAACATTCTGAAGTACACTGTTTGAATTTGGAAACATTTAGGTTAAATGCCCAGGGAACAAAAGGCAGGCAGGAAGGAGAAAATTACCTGTACTATATGTGACTGAAACTAGTTCTGAATCTAAATGAGATCAGTGTTACATAAATAATCTGGCTTATTACATATGAGAACATAACTAGACAAAATCGTTTTACAAAACACATAATTAAACTAATAAATACCTTTCCACTGGGAAGACCTAACTCCTTGAGTGCTTGAAAGATCACCTTTTCTGTTTTCCCCGATGCAAAGGTTCTAGTAATACTAGGGCAGAAAATAAAGAAAAGTCAAGTTATTGTTAATTCTAATTTCGTGGAGGCAAAAATCTAAGAAATACTAGGGATGTGGGATGGGGGGTGGAGAAAGGAAAGGAAAATACAATTCATTTTCATTTCTGGGTGTTTTTCACTTCACCAACTCTCTCCTGCAATATCCCTCTGGTTCTGCTAGTGAGGCAACTTGATTCTAAGACAGGTGTCTCCCTGGTGATTGTGAACACAAGAACCCCTGGGAGAGCAGTGCCTGGGTGGCTCAGTGGGTTAAGCATCCAACATTTGCGCAAGTCATGATCTCAGGGTTCGTGAGTTTGAGCCTCACATCTGTCAGCACAGAGCTTGCTTCAGATCCCCTGTGCCCCTCCCCTGTTCACACTCTCTCTCCCACCCCTCCACCCCACCCCCAAAAGCCCTGGGAGATACATGTTATTGGACAAAAACAATGACAATGGACAAAAACAATTCCTTTTTCTCAGGGAAGAGGAATATGGCAAACGGGACAGTAAGTCTAGAATAAAACCTCATGTTGACACTATATAGGTTTGGGGAAAAAAAGTAGTCCCCTAAGAAGTCAGTCTAGGCTGGTGATGGCCTTTATGCCTTGGTACTATAGCAGACATGCATTATCAGACATATTTTGAAAAAAAAATTGTTTTGAGCTAAGTACTCTTGAACTACTCTGATGTGCCAGCTGCCTCAAGGCTTAGGAAGTTTATTGAAAAAGCAAAGGTGTGGTGGGAGGAGAGTTAGGGGAACACTTATTCAATGTTTCCACAGAATCTTGGCTTTCTCCTGACACAAGGTAATTTTAAATAATGATGCTGCCTTTTAACTAGGATGGTGTGCATCGAGCCTATTTTCTATGAGAAATGCATTGGTGACATTCAGAATGACCCAGTGAGGTGTCAAGCTAGCACCCTAGAATTCATGTTTGGCTCTGAGCCATGCCTTAGCCAACCAAAGGAAACTTCCTTTATTCTGTGAGTGGAAGCCCAGGTAAGCTGTCACCATAACTGAAACTTTAATTTCAAAATTCCACCTGAGGACAGAGCTTACTTTCATCCGGGAAGCTTGGCTTCGGAATGCCTTCGGTGTGAGCACAAGGAGCTTGGTAGCAGTGCCTCCCCACGCCCCAACCCTGTCATGCACTCTGCCATTCATACTAAGTGGAGGCCAGCTCCAAATGCAAGCACTAAGCGCCAAGTATTCTTGATGAGTGGGAAAACGCACCTCTTCAACTGCAGAATACAACTTCCCAAAATAGATTGGGAAGATCTAACTTTAGGTAAAGGAGTTGTTATGCGTTCATTCAAAGCTTTGTTGTTTCATACTCAGTCCAGGAATACTTAGAAGTACATTTTTAAGAGCGCTTGAGACAGCTGTATTCAAGTATAGGGAGGCCCATGGATTCTCTTTAACAAATCTACAGACATGGTAGAGCATGTGTGTTTGACATCAAGTAAACCAGTTTCTAGGATAGAGGGTGTTATGTCCACATTTTCCACTTCTCTAGTTCATGGAATTTTCATGCACTGAATTGGGGTGAGAAGCAATTTACCTGACCTTTATAAAACAGGAAAGTAGCTAATCAGTGTTCTCAATCTTTTTTTTTTTTTTTAAGTATGTGTTAACATGAGAGCTACAGGCCCCAGCATCCCCAGATTTGGGACAGGAAGAAACTGTTTGTACAGCAACCTCAGGGGTATCTCAGTGAACTCGAGCTTTGGTTAGGTTGGATAGGCCTGAAAAACGACATGAAAACTGATTGACGTGGTCATGAATGTAGCAGGTACAGGGCCTGAGCCTTTCTGGGTGTGGGTTGGAGGGTAGGGAGGAAAGGAAGAGACTATAGGAATAGAATCTTTTGGCTAGAGCTTGTTGAAGTACCAAGACATGAACAGGAAGTAGAACAAGAATGTCTCATGGGAGGAGGAGGTCTATGCATTAGCACTTGAGGCTAGGGGGCAGGTAAACAGATTGAGAGAGAAAAAGAAGGAATTAGGGTGTCCAGTGCCAGGAGAGAAAGAAATCCATGTAGGGATATACTAGTGAGGGCAAAGTCAGAGCCCAACAACATGACTGCACAGGAAATAAAGGTGAGAAATGGTATTATGGCCATAGGGGCTCTTTCTCTGGCCTTCTTTTCTGAGGGGGCTTGGGCTGGGCAATGTCACCACGGATTTGCTCACCTCATTCTGACGGAGACCAAACCCAGGATGGAAAATAGAAGCAAGGAAGTTGAAAAGACCATTCCCCTGATCTAGCTAATACAGTGCCTTTATTGCCTTTGCTTCAGGCAGCTATCAGAATCAGCCTTGGGCCTTAAAATGGATTCACTCAGAGGTAAGGTGGGGGGGGGGGGTTGTGGCACAAAGGTGAATTCTTAGAGTTTCCGGTTACATTAGAGGCCCAGCAGAATACCCTTTAACAGGGTCCTGCAAGAAACACATTTATCACAACCTGGGGACATTTTTACATACCGTCATAGGCATTTCGTAGGAGAGTATTTAGAAAGGACTGTGATTTATTCAACTCTTATATATAGCCTCACACCCACAGAGTACAGGTTAGTGCTTCATGGCTAACAGATACTCAATGAGTTTTTGTTGAATCATAATAAACCACCTTCCCCAAAGGAAATGCTACAAAAGCAAATAACCTTGAGTGGAGCCCAGTCCTATTAGAGTCCTGGTTCAATTCCATGTTCCAGCAGACTTTACAGGTGATAAAGACAGAAATGATCCTGAAAACACCAAGGGAGTCTCACTCTTTCTTTGTCCTCAATGGGCCTACAATCCATTCCATGGTTTTAACACCATTTTTTGAAACACTCAGGTCAGACTCATGGAGTGAAGCCTCAGCAGAGTCCTACTAACTTTGTTGAAAAACTAGGACTTCAGGACATGTACAGATTACATAGGAGTTGGGCTACCATGATCATACCTGAGGCTCTCAGCCTTCCTCTTTAATACAACGGTCTCTTTTAAGACTACTTCCTGCCACAGCCCATAATTTTTGTCTGGCTACTATTTCCCGACTCTCTAGCCATTGGTTCCAACTCCAGGTTACAAGGAATAAGAAATGGCAAAGAAAAGAGTGATTTTCAAAAGCCTTGGTCTAGGTGAGAAGATAAATTGAGTAGGAGTTTGTAGGTTTGAGAGAAAAGCAGACTGTGTAAGTTTATGTACATAGAAAGAAAAGAGGGAGATAAAGAGTTAAGACTTTCTTCATTAATCATTCCTGCAACTTCCTGGATATTATATTTTGGTTAATACTCAAGAGCAGGGGCCATTCCCAAGCTATGTAACGACTATGAAGCCAGAACCTTTTTAACAGCAAGCACACTATAGTAATAGTTTCCATTTTAGGAACTCCAGAATGATAGTGATAAAATGACATTTTAAAAGTGTTTACTCTTCATATCCATTAAAACATTCAGAACAATTTCCACCTAGCCCTTGGCAGCTCATCTACCAGAAGACTTACCGCTTTTTTCTGGCTTGCTATCAATTCTCCATCAACTTTAACAAATTGCCCCCAAATAACAGATGTCTTGTGTCAAACACCTGTTAATACTGGCAGGCACCAAAGAGTTCATGTCAAAGAGAGCTAAAGAAAACGACATAAGGATGGTAATAATTTTGCATGTGAACATGCTAGATAAAGATCTTTGAAATCATAAAAGACTTCCAATCTTGTCTAACAATGGCTTGATTAGTAGGATACATATAAATGAAACCAGAATTGCTAGTTAGAAGTGCTTTGATTGCAATCTATGTGTTTCTACTTCGTCCATTTCCTGAACCTTATCTTGGAAGAGAAAGCAGGACAGTAAAGCATGTAAAAACAGATCCAATATACATTTCTATTCACACTGCTGTCTGTGCTAAGTTTAAAGAAAAATTTTAAAGAAAAATGTACTTAGCTGTAGGATGCTGGGATACATTAAAATAATTGTCCTGCTATTGCTCAACAGAGCAAAGGATTTTAAATTTTTTGTTTTATGTTTATTTATTTTTAAGAGCGTGAGAGACAGAGTGTGAGCAGGGGAGGGGCAGAGACAGAGAGGGAGACACAGAATCTGAAGCAGGCTCCAGGCTCTGAGCTGTCAGCACAGAGCCCGACGCAGGGCTCGAACACACGGGACATGAGATCATGACCTAAGCTGAAGTTGGATGCTTAACTGACTGAGCCACCCAAGTGCCCTGCAGAGCAAAGGATTTTAAGTGAAATAAAGATGAGTGTAAAGTATCTTTGCCAACAATTATCAATCAAGGGTGCTAACTGGGTTTTTTGTTTTTGTTTTAAGGTGTACTTTTTTCTAGAGTAGACACAAAATTGATTTGCTAGTAAGTTAACAAAAAGCAGAGAATCCTACATCTCGATTTGTAAAGACCACAACACATGTGTAAGGTCTACAACTTGGTAAGCCCTCAATAAAAGGTTAAGTAAAAATACTGTCCATGGTCTTATGATTCATATACTTTTAATTTCCTCATTGATATTTCTGTCGTGTCACATGGGCTGTTACAGAACACAGAATTAAGAAAAATGATGACTTCTAGGACAGTTCTGTTAAATGCGGAAAGAGCCATTTTGAGAGAGTATAGTGATAACCTCATGGGGAAACAGAACGGAAATGTCAAGGCAGAATGAAGTGCCTGGCAGAGAAGGAGATGGAGAAAAGTCAGAAATGGCTAAGTGTGATCAGCAAGCCACTGCTCAAATGCGCTTGCTCAAATGCGATGCAGCTGGGGACCTGTTCACTTCATCTCTGAAAGATAGGGCAGTTCTAAGACAAGATTCTACCTAGTAGCGCTGGGTTTTATTTGTTGCTGTTTCCGTTGGCTTCTTTGCTAAAGTGGTATCCAGAGAGGAAGTCAACATCAACCTAAGTCTGGAGAATCCTGGAAGAATGGGTTGGTATCCGGGAAACCCGGGACTAATTCAGGCTGTGGGCTTGGGCTTATGAATCCAAACACACTCCTGGTTTCATGGAGACAGATGATGCCCACTCCAGCTTCAGAAATTTCCATGAAGTGCTTACACAAATGCCAGCCAAAAAGATACCAGGAGAGTTTGGCAAATAATCCCTATTGCTGCCATCTCAAGAGCTTCCGGGTGTACCCACAGACCATTAGCAAATCCTAACACCAGAGAGGGAGTAGAGAGGCAGAAAAGAGGGAAGCATGAGGAGTCCTCAGAGGGTGAAAGATACCAGCTTAAGTATTAAAGAACCCATGTGGAAGACACATCTTTTTCATGTTTTCATTTTTTTCCCCTTCCTTCTTGATTCCTTTCAGGCTTTACTGCCATTGTTTTTCTCATTGCCACTGTTAACTTGGGCAGAGTGAGGGGATAAAGTGACAGTTCTGAAGAGTGTGTGGTGTCAGCAATGGTACACCTAGAGATTAAGTGGCAAGAAGCCAAAGGAGTCTACCTCCCCCTTCCCACTGGCCACCAGAGGAACAGCAAGGCCCAGAACAAGCAGCACTGTCCAGAGGCACCACACTTCTGAAGACACAGTCTATATACACTTCTGCTACAGGTGCACCATACAACTTCTTTAATTTTAGCGAATGGTTGCTTAGGGCAAGTAGACGAAGACATTAAAATCCTCAAAGCCCACTTGTTTGAAGATATAAAGAATACTGATACATCTTCGGACGTTCTTCATCAAAGCAGAGTTAATGCTACCCATTGTGAGGAAAAATGCAAGTTTACATCCACAAATGGTTTTTACAAACTGAACACAGCGTTTGATGGAGTGATTTAAAATAAGCTTCCAGAAATATCTTTAGTGAAAGCATTTAACAATCACTTGTGAAGGGCTCTCTATTTGGTCTGGTATCATGAGGGTCGACCAAGGGTATGAAATACAGACAGGAATGATCGACTTACCTCCTAACTGGAATTTTACCATTTGTGTTGGTCATAAACGCCAATTTCATCCAGCTGGAAAACAACGGTAACAACACTGTTTTAATGTTTCTTAAGAGGAATACTTCAATCCAGGTAAGAACTTTAAAAGAAAGTTCATTCAAACAAAGAACATTTATTCTGAAGGTCAGAGACAATAATACACTGTGAGATGAATTTATGGCTGTCACAATTAGCAAATACAAATACAAGACTCTCAGTTAAATTAGAACTTCAGAAAAATAATAATGTTTTTTACAAGTATGTTCCAAATACTGCACAGGATATGCTTATGCTAAAGAACTATTACTTATCTTAAATTTAAATTTAACTGGGAGTTCTGTACTTTTCTCAGCAACCCTGGATGAATTAGAAAATTGGGTGCATGCACTGAGCAAAACAAATTGAGAGTACTTACTTGGTGACTGACCTCATCCTTAATAATCTCTCCTAAGGGTGTGCCTGGGTGGCTCAGTCAGTTAAGCAACCAACTGATCTCAGCTCAGGTCATGATCTCATGGTTCATGAGTTCCAGTCCTGCATCGGGCTCCTCACTGACGGCGTGGAGCCTACTTGGGTTTCTATCTCTCCCTCTCTCTGCCCCTCCCCTGCACTCTCTTGCTCTCTCTCAAACTTAAAAAAAAATTCTGGCAAAATATCAAAATAAAAATAATCTCTGTTAAGGTGGTAGGAAATGCAACTGCATGCTGACACCAGCCAACCTTATCCTGAGGACACATAGGGATCTCCACTCTCAGCTCCCAGTGCAGCAAAGCACAGATCGAATGGGCATCTTCCCTAACTTCCAATAGTAAGAGAAGTTCATTCACTCAATTGACAGGAAGCAACTCATTGCTTTCCTGACACACAGGGACCCACAACGTTTATTTGTACGTTGATGGTAAGACTGTTCTTAGCTATTAATTCACATTCTCATTGTTTCCAGTCAATAAAATTCTAATAAAAGCAGAATATGACAAATTGGTAAAGTTTCTGTCCTGTGTCAGTTTCCTAGAAGCACAAGTGACTCCTTTTCAACTGATGTTTTCAAGACAATAGGCGTGAGGGAAGCAGAAAGGGCAGGGAGAACAGTCACACAAAGCTGTGGTCTCTGCTGGGGCTTTAGCCTGATGCCATGGGGAGCTCTGGAGTGTGATGTGCCTCCGACTTGGTGGCATGGGGGCTAGCCTTTTGTATCCTGTGCTAGCCCATCATCAGGCATGGGCTTCCCACCAGGAAGAGGGAGGAGTACAGTCTCCCAGGCACAGCGACTCCCCTTCAGCAGAGGGTAATTCTCTGTAGAAGTGGGCAGGTGTGACCTCTTGATGAGCTAACCCTTATGGTGGCTGGTGGATGGATGAACACCAGCTCTATAAAGGGATCTGAGCATGATACCACTGGGGACAGGTATGATCGTATGTCCAGATATGGATATTGGGGTCCCTCGGGTGTAAGTGGGCATTCTCTAAGTCTCAGGTCTTTTGGATTCAATCAATACCCAAACTGTAACATCAAATATCCACCGTGGCTCTTTATTTTTAAGAAAATATGCCACAGCAACTGCAGAAGAAAAGGAGAAGTCGCTGCACAACAAAGAGGTATTTATAAGACTAACTACCCCTTACTAAGATGATGGAAAGAATATAGTTGGGATGGCATATAAATCAAAACTACTAATAGTGAATGAAGAGGACTGGGAGCCAGGCACTGGGCTGAGCATTTTCCAGGACCTCACTGCACCTGTGAGGTAATCTTGTAAAATGAGTTATGGTGACCATCTCCAGTCACAGATTAGCACAGTGAGGCACAAGGCTAAGAACTTGCCAAGAGTCACCCAACAACTAAGCAGCCCAACTAGGATCTTAGTCAAGAGCACATACTCTTAAAGCACCTGCCAAAGGGACCAAAAGTAAGGATGAAAGTGCCCCAAGGGCTGACTTCTCTTCCTCCTGCCTGACAGTCCAAGGAATCACACCTTTGCTGCTAGGCCAGGTTGAGAATGAAGGCTTATTTCCATAATTTCTCAGTGTAGTTCCCTTCTGCACCTACAACTGCCTACCAGTGGCCCTATAATGGCAGGCGGCCCCACTCCTCTGCTGATGCTGCTCTTTCAACAGTCTGACTTTGGCTTTGGCTAGGATTTCTACCTGAGTAACTTTCAAGTCACCCCGATGGAATAACTTCATAAGGGTTACAAATCTACCAGTGAGGTGCATCGTCCCCCCCCCCCCAACTCACCCCCCGCCGCATTTTTGGATACAGTGAGCGGGGGTAAGGCCAGTATGTTTGGATCCCTGACTGTGTGCTGAACAGTCCCCGGGCCAGTGCTCCTTTTTGACCCTAGCAATGGGTGCTCTTGTAAGTGCTTCTCTTGGCCACACTCCCCAATTCTCAGTTTCACACAACAGAGGCTCCAGCTACCACAGCATCCAACTACATATCTCCCTAGGCATGGAAAACTAACGATCAGCACTCTGTCTGGAGACACAAAGGTCAGTGCCTACTACCTAGAGGATACAGCAGGGCATGCTGAGGTTCCAGCATCTTCCTGCCATCAACCATTCCTTTCACATCTGTTTTGGACTACGGTTTTATCATACACGCCTTGCCAAGTGGCCTGAGAGTACAGATATAGATTGGGAACTTCCTCTCCAAGGTCAGGAGCATGGAGGGGAAGACAAGTAAGATGCCGTCTGGCCATATACTAAGCCTTTATCTCCTAATCTGACCTTTTGCTTTTTAACAGCCAAGAACAAAGAGTGATATAACAAAACTCACTGTTTTTTGAGGCAGGTCATTGGACTGACATTGTTGGCCCTGAAGTTGTGTATGATTGATCTCAGTCCTTCTACCCATTGCTGAAAAGAGAAAGAGAAAGCATTCCTGATGAGTAAAACTACGAGCTAAAAATGGTGGTTTTTATTGGATAGCCTGTATCCATTTTGCATAAGAATAATGTAAACGCTTTGTTTATCTCCTCTCCACCACAGAGCAATCTTCATTCTGGTGCCATACTTTATTCTTTAATAAACAGCTTTCATTCTTTCCATGAAGATAAATGTAACATCTATAGCATCATTAAATGCTGGATTGTCACAAAGGAACGCTGCCCCCTGAATGACTTGTTAAACCTTCCAGTTGTAGCCTGTTTAAATAGAAGTCCTTTTTCAGCCGCTGGCAATCTTCATTATTTCTAAGCAACATTATACAATACACTATGACATATTTAGCTATTCCCATTTTAGACGATGAGAGCATTTGGGGTTCATCAATTTTATCATGTGATTCTATTTCAATCTCAGAATTTCTTACATATCTTACCTGTCTGTGTTTTCCAGCAAAGCCTTAAAAAGTAAAGCATGTACTGATTGCCAGGGTATCCAGAGCAAACAGTGAAGTGCTTACATAATTTCTGTTTAAGAATTTGGACCTCAGTTTTAGCTCATAACATCACTCCATGGATTTACAAGGAAAAGTGAAGGAAGACTGCATGGCAATAAAGGAATTTGGGTCTCTTAAGGACATTCTACTAGAAAAGGCTAGCCTATGAATTAAGGCCAACTCTGCTCTTGGGTCCAACAACCGATGCCAATGAATGCTATACCAAGTTGCTAAAATAAAGAATCACACTCTTGGCAACATGCTTTGTAACAAATTGACATTGGGGGTTAAAACAGAGCTGGGGCCTCCACAAAAGCCAGTACCTCCCCTTCTTTGGTTCATAGCGTGACTGCTATAGCTTTGTGCTGAGGAAGGGGAAAAAATTTGGAGTCGACAGTAATATAGATGTATATTCAATCTGCACTGTCCAGTATGGCAGCCACTAGCCACATGTGGCTATTTAAACTGCATAAAAGTAAAATTCAGTGCTTCCCTTTCACTAACCCCATTTCAAGTGCTCCAAAGCCAACGTGGGGCTAGTGCCTACCATATCAGACAGCACATATAAAGAACATTCCCATCATTACAGAACATTCTGCCAGACAGCACAACATAATACTAGTGATTTAGTCATTGCAAAGGCCAGTGGTAAAGACTGAGTTCTATCAAATGTGTGTGTTTTTAATCTACTGTGAGAAAATAACAACATTAAAAATGTCATCTTAACCATTCTTAAGGAACAGTTAGTTCAATGGCATTAAATAACATTCACACTGCTATGTAGCCTTCACCACCATCCATCTCCAGAACTTCTTTCTTCTTGCAAAACTGAACCTCTCTCCCCCTTAAACAGCTCCCCGTTTTCCTCTCCCCACCCCCAACCCTAGCAGCCACGATTCTACTTTCTGTCCCTATGAATGTGCCTATTCTAGGTTCTCCTTACAAATGGAGCCATGCAGTATTTGCCCTTTGACAAATTTGCCCTATTTCACTTGGCATAATGTCCTCAAGGCTCAGGCAGGCTGCAACAGGTGACAGAACATCCTTAATTTTTAAGGCTGAATAATATTCCATTGTAGGTGTAGACCACATTTGGTGTATTCATTCACCTGCTAATGGACACTTGGGTTGCTATTGTGATTAATGTGGCTATCGCAAACGATGCTTCTATGAACAGGGGTGCACAAATATTTCATCAAGTTCCTGCTTTCAGTTTTTTTGGATACTCTGAGGTGGAATTACTGGCCCAAGTAGTAATTCTATTTTTCATTAAAAAAAATTTTTAAGTTTATTTATTTTGAGATCAAGTGCAAGTGGGATAGACACAGAGAAAGAGGGGACAGAGAATCCCAAGCAGGCTGTGCATTGTCAGTGCAGAGACTGACGTGCGGCCCAAACTCACAAACCGTGATCACGACCTGAGCAGAGACCAAGAATTGGACGCTTGACCTACTGAGCCACTCAGGTACCCCTCTGTTTTTAATTTTTGAGGAACCACCATTCTGTTCCCCATGGCAGCTGTGTTATTTTACATTCCCACCAACAGTGAACAGGGGTTCCAATTTCTCCACATCCTTGTTGGCACCTGTTATTTTCCATTTTGTTTTCATGCTGACAGTAGCTATCCTGGTGGATGTGAATCTAATAGAGAGTTTTGGCTTTCTTCTTTATGCTTCAATCATACCTAAAGGCTTTCTAAAGAAGGATTTAGGAGCCATGAGAGGTAAATTTCCTTCCACAACTAGAAAAGGCTATTTCCTGAGGACGTAAACAGCATTGAAAGCCTCCTGATGGTGAAACCAGGATCCTGAGGCATGAGGAAGAAAGGCAAGAGTAGCATTAAAGAAATGCTCAATTATTTTCATCAGCAGCCTTCACTTCCTCTGTCAGATTAAATATGGGAGTATAATTCCCTGGGGACTATCAAATAACCTGTTATTGGGCTAATAAACTACAGGCTCACACACAGTTTCCCAAGAGAAGACAGAAAAGCAAATAATTTGGTTGGCATTAACTGGGAGGCATTTTCTCAACCTGAAGGCTTGTTACGTGTTCCAAAACACAGAGTCCATGGTTTCCAGGGATAAAAAAGTGGACAATCCGAGACTGTTCACTGGCTTTTTCTGAGCATTCTGATGTAGTTGTTTCTAAAAATAAATTATAGAGATACCAGGCTTTGAGGAGGCTGAAACAACTTTCATCCATCTTTTGAAAATACAATGCTGGTGAAGGTTCTTGTTTGTTGTGACCGAAAGGTCTCCATGCGTGACCTTTGAGGTCATCAGTCCAGTGACAGTACTCGTGCATTAGTTAGGGGGAAATGCCAACAGAATCCTCACGAGCCCTAAAGGGCGCTGGGATGGGGGAGGTTGTTGCTTCTTCTGAGATGATAGAAGTGAGGGTCAAGGGCCTTGACCAAGATCACAGAGCAGCTGGTGCAGAGCTGAGAGGCAGGAAGAACTTTGTTATCGGCCCCTCTTCGGGGCTTGTTCACACATCTCCCTCCTTGGCATGACAAGGTCCCATCAGGACTTTCCTCCTTTCTCCGGTCTTCCAGATAATGCACACGTAGCATATTAAGGCCAAAAGACTTAAGGAACTAGGTGAAGTGTTTTGTTTTGTTGTTTTCAACATGAAATAGATGAGATGCCAGCAGGTGTCAGTAGAACCCCAGAGTTTAGTTGGGAAGTTGCACTAGGGGTGAGCTAGAGGCACATGAACTTCTTTGAATGTTTTCAGATTAAAAGAAGCCAAAAACAAAAACAAAAACAAAAAGGCAACTTAGATAAGTTTTCTTGAATTGCTGAAAATAAGCACATATGTTAACAGTCTACATCATGCCCCAAAAGATGCACCTTCAAGCCCAGGGCTGCATGTTTCTAGAAGGGTCGTTCCCTGACACACCTTGAGCACACTCATTGGCTCAGTGATGACACACCCACCCTATGATTCCTATTACACTGGGTGCCTCCCTCTGGTCTGGCCTTCGTGAGCGGGCCAGCGCAGCCTGCATGCAGGGAACCAGCCCGAAGGATCAATGTGGATGTCCAAATCGGCAGTCTTTGCACTTCCCTGGCATGCTGTTCTCGTTAGGGTCCTCTCATTTTTTAATCTTTTCCAGGGCAGACAACCCCAGAATGTGCCACTCTGGCATGTGGATTTCCTTGAGCTGAAGACCATCAAGGCCCAATGAACTCAAGAAGAGCTTTTTACCTCTCTCTTAACTGCCTAAAAGAATTTAGTTAGGGGGCTTGTACGAGGAAGAGAGCTATTACCAAAGACAACAGTTTTTTTCTGTTTTTCTTTTTTTTAACATAAGAAGGTCTTGTCCAGGGGCGCCTGGGTGGCTCAGTCATTTGAGTAGCTGACTTCAGCTCAGGTCACGATCGCACAGCTCCTGAGTTCGAACCCTGCATCAGGCTCTCTGCAGATAGCTCGGGGTCTGGAGTCTGCTTAGGATTCTGTGTCTCCCTCTCTCTCTGCCCTTCTCCCGCTCATGGCTCTGTCTCTCTCAAAAATAAACAAATTAAAAAAAATACAAAAAGAAGGTCTTCTCCAAAGAGCATGATAATGATTTGTTTACCAAACATTTGCCCTTCCCATCTTCCTGTGAATTGTCTTTGCCTTTTTCTTTTTAAATTCATTTATTTATTTTGGGAGCGAGAATGCACATAAGCAAGGGAAGGGCATAGAAAAAGGAAGAGAGAAAGAGTCCCAAGCAGACTCCACAGTCAGCAAGGAGCCCTATGCAAGGCTCAAACTCACAAACCGTGAAATCATGACCTGAGTTGAAATCAAGAGTTGGACACTTAACTGACTGAGCCACTTAGGTGCCCCCGATTGTGTCCCTTGCCTTTGAAACCCCAGACCCTTACCCCCTTCTTCCCCTTGGCTCAGGATGGCATATAAACCTCAATTATCTGATTATCAGAGAGCCTTTCTTGTCTTGTGGGGGTCTTGTACACACATAATTAAATTTGGTTTTCTCCTGTTAATCTCTTTTTATTAAAGGTGGGTATCTCAGCCAAGAACTCAGAAGGGTAGAGGGAAATTTATTTTTCCTCCCTTACACCATGCACTAGGGGCAAACTATGAAGCTTTTCAAGTAAAGATCTCCACAGGGTCTAAGGTTGCAGTAGGACAAGACCCTTTATAAGGTGCTTAAGATGTAAAATTGCAACGTTTCACATATCTCCAGATGAATAATCAGTGGAGTACCTATATCTTTACACATTAAACTAGAAACTTGGTTTCAGACAGGCATTTGAGCTTTAAAGGGGTTCAGACTCTAAAATAAAGACACTGTAGGTAGAATCCTACGTGTTTTCTCTTATGGGTCCCTATATGCAAGGTGAATAATTTTAGTTGTTAAGATAAGTTAGGATTAGTTGCCATTAAATTGTCAATATTTAACTTTGAGGACAGGGGAAGCAAGACATTTTCAGCTGGTACACTGTTATAAGTAAACTACGTGGATATCACTCAGAGACCAGATTAGTAGTTTCTAGAGCTGGCTGTACATTGGAACCCCTGGGGAGCTTATAGGACAGTTTAGAAAGCTGGAAGTGGGGCACCTGGGTGGCTCAGTCAGCTAAATGTCCAACTCTTGCTATCAGCTCAGGTCATAATCTCATGGTTCATGAGTTCGAGCCCCAAGATGGGCTCTGTACTGACAGTGTGAAGCCTACTTGGGATTCTGTCTCCCTGTCTCTCTGCCCCTCCCCTACTTGCACTCTTTCTCTCTCAAAATAAACAAACTTAAAAAAAAAAAAGAGGGGTGCTTGGGTGGCTCAGTCAGTTAAGCATCCGACTTTAGTTCAGGTCATGATCTCATAGTTGTGGGTTTGAGTCCCAGGTCGGGCTCTGTGCTGACAGTTCAGAGCCTGGAGCCTGCTTTGGATTCTGTATCTCCCTCTCTCTCTGCCCTTCCCCTGCTTGCTCTCTGTCTCTCTCTCAAAAATAAATGAACATTAAAGAAGAAGAAGAAGAAGAAGAAGAAGAAGAGGAGGAGGAAGAAGAAGAAGAAGAAATGCCAATTCTCAGGTCCCACCCAAAATCTACCCACACAGCCACTCTGGGAATGGGGCCCAGCAACCTGCATTTCAACAGGCCCTCGAGATGACAATCATGCAGTCCTAGTATGGAGCATCTGGTACTGATCACAGATACAGATAACTGAAGAGGGTGTGGAGGTGGCCACAGGAGGATAGGCTTGTCTAGTTTTGTTTTTAAACAATTTTATTGAGGTATAATTTAAATATAATGAATGGCCTAGAAGCTTTTGATTCAAGTCTTTCAAATGCTAACTAACCACCCTTAGGGTGAGGACTGCCAATTGAGACACTTCAAATTTTAAACCTTCATTGCCCTGTTTTGGTTTAAATTCACACACACATGTATTAAAATATTAAAAAAAAATTTTTAATGTTTACTTATTTTTGAGAGAGA
>NW_024412427.1:21909806-21923498 GCF_014898765.1 Herpailurus yagouaroundi | reverse complement strand
ACCTGAAGTCTGACACTTAACTGACTGAGCCACCCAGGCACCCCTGTGCTAAAGCATTGCAAAGAAAGTTACAAGCATTGCAAATGCAGAGCAGGCAGCCAGAAGGAAGTTGGTTCAAAGGATGTTCCACAGGAAATCCAGCTGCTGGCAACATTCCAGGATCTCAGGAGGCAGCAAGAGATGGCCCTGCAGATGCCAGTTAGAAGTGACAGCTCCCCCAGTTTCTGAGAGAGGCAAGCACAGAATCTGGACAGGCCTGGGCTTTGGGAAGAACACTTATTGGAGAACCGGTAGAGAAGCAAGACGGAAGTCTGTTTCCCAGAGCTGGGGTACATGATCAGAACATAACCCACACCACCACTGGTCCTGTGGATGAGGGAGCTTGAGTCAGGCTGAGGACAAAGCACAAGCTAGCACATCCCCACACCCAGGTGGGACCTGTGTGATATTCCTCAGGCACTCCTGGCTGCCCAAAACACAAAGGAAAGGAAAGGTTAATTGATAGAGATCACAGTCATACAGGACATGAGTCTCCATCAGTTTACAAATATCTTAGTAAATTATGAGAGAAAGGCAATCTTAACAATTAGCCTAATCTTCAGAAATCTGTAGACTCAGTTTCCGGGGGCCCTAACATCACCCCTCCATAGTGATGTAGGAACAAAGGCAAGAAGGAAATGACAGGTAAAATTAAATTTCCTTATAACCTGCAGCCCATTGACAAATACTTGAGGCAAATACAGATTGTACCATTTCTCCCGGAAGGTCCTACTGTCATAATGTTAATGCCTTACTAGAGGGAAAACAACCTTAGCTTGACAATAGCTAGGCCTCCAGTATCCTGTGAGTCTTCTTTAGCATATGGAAATCTCTTTGGAAACTTCCCATTTGCTTCTACCTTCCCAACTCCATAGTATATAACCAGTCACTCCTCACAACCCCAGTGCAGCTCTTTCTGCCCATGGGTCCTGTCCCCGTGCTTTAATAAAGTCACCTTTCTGTATCAAAGACGTCTCCAAGAATTCTTTCTTGGCCGTCAGCCCTGAATCCCACCAACACCCCCAAACCTCATCAGAGAGTCTGGTGATTTAGGCAGGACTTGACAAAAAAAAAAAAATCACATTTTTAAACCTTCAAATGCGCTCATCTAGGATTCTGAATCTATTCGGAAATTAAATAGAAGCAGATCTACCAATGTTTGCATATCACAGACCAACTTCTACATCAGATTAAGAGGGAAAAATAAAACTTTCTCTTTCACATCATCGACTTCCTCCGGGTTCTCCTAAAGAGAGGAAAATGCAGGCAGAATGCACTCAGTGTCAGTCATAGGAGATATCCATGACAGTGCTGGAAATTCCCTTCTGGCCTGGGACAGAAGGCAAAGTGGGAGACAAAGACAGCCTTGATGGCAAGAATGAATCGGGCATCGGAGCCTGAAAGTCACCACAGTTGCTACCCTGAGAGAGAGGAGTACAAGGTAACAGAGAAGTGGAGGACTCTCATGCATAATCAAGGAGCTAAATTTGGCAATCCTAGATACAATTCAGCAGAAAAAACCCAGGATCAAAGGGGAAATTAAGGAGCCTGTACTAATGACCAATAGTGAACTACTGAAACTGGCATCCAAACAGCAATTGGGAATTTCGCAGAAAAAACAAAAGCTCAGTAGAGAGACAGCTAAATGGTAATCTCAAAAGCCCTTGGGAAGTCAATAATAATTCTGATAAACTTTTCAAATCTAAAAGACCCAAGAGAAGAAAAAAGGAAGAACAACTGGGGTCCTTTTCTCTTGACATCATCTGAGCACCTTCCAGAAAATACAAGTTTCTCATCTGCTGTTCTCCATCCACAGAGTAAAACTGATCAAGGTAAAAGGAGGAAGGCATTAAGTGCCATCTGATGCTTTTTCTTTTTTACATCTGTTAATTTATTTTTGAGAGTACACACACACACACGTGCACACACTAGTTGGTGAGGGGCAGAGAGAGAGGGAGATACAGAATCTGAAGCAGGCTCCAGGCTCTGAGCTATCAGACAGAGCCCAAAGCAGAGCTCGAACCCATGAACTGTGAGATCACGACCTGAGCCAAAGTAGGTCACCTAACCACTGACTGAGCCACCCAGGTACCCCAAAGCCCTCTAATTCTTAAATCACCTTCAGAGCATGGCAAACGAGTATTTGGGCAGGAAATTGGCTGCCAGGAAGGAGTATATGTGGCTGTGTTTGAAAGATAAATTTGGATGGGCCTGGATAATATTTATCCTTTTCTAGTCAAAACTAGTGTAGGCACTCACAGATAGTCAAAACAGTCTCTTAGCCTGGCTGGTTATCTTGACAACACTGGGTAGTTAGGTCAAAAAGAACCTCTAAATAGTCATAAGAAATGGGAGGACATCATGCTGTTCTGGATCATCATTCAGAAGCTGAAGTGTCAAATTCCCCTACCAATTGGATTCTGTTCATTATCATTCCAAGAGGCAATTTTTGCATTGCCTAAGCTGTCCTAGTGTATCTATAGTACCTTGTCTCAAATAGCACATCTAATTCCAGATATGTACTCCAATAAATACACTGTTGAAGGGAATCAAGATACGCCACCCCAAATATGACGCTTTGGTCCAAAAATTATTTTGAGCTGAAGGCATCTGAATTCCTGAAATCCCTTTTGTGACTAAAAGCAGATCCTGCCTGAAAGAATCCCACTGTCATAAATCTAGATCCAGGAGTGGCTCTAACCTTCCCTTCTGGAAGACGAAAACTTGGCACCACACTCTAACAGAAATGGTCATAAAATTCTCATGTCCATCTATTCTCAGGGCTCATTTAACTTTCCTAAAAGTCATTTGTTCTCCTGTAAGTAGGCTTTGCCCCTTTCTTTCCCCTGCTAAGAGGAGGTACAAACTCTTAAATATCCCTGCTCCTTTGGTTATTTAATTCCTTCATAAAATTAATAAATTAATAAAATTAATTTATTTTATAAATTAATAAAAAATTAATAAATTTGTATGCCTTTTCTCTGTTAATTTGTCTTTTGTCAGTTTATTTCACAGACCCAGCTGAAGAAACACAAACTAAAAATGGAGGTACATCTATACACTCAGAATACATTAATGCCTTAGGTTCATTTGTGCCTACAGACTTTATAACGACATACGATGCTCTTTCCTGACTTAACAGAGCAAGCAGCTCCAATCTTACAAACTCTAGAACTCATTCACAAACAAAATGAGATATTTGCTTTATTTTATGCAACATTTTTTTTGGCATCTGCAAAGAGAACTCTAAATTAACTGTAGAATTTTAAGATATTAAGAAAACCAAGAGCATTACCCTATGCCAGTCAGAAACCAGTTTTGTGAAAGCACACTTTTGGTCACAGCTGTCAAATCTGCAAAAATCCTGGTTGTAAAGGAAGAGCAAATGGCTGGTGAATTAAAAGGTATTCGTGAAGTAGTTTCTCTGGCTGATGCCTGTATTGTCAAGCTCTGAAGTCACATTCCTCCTGACCTGGACCAGCTGACAGAGGTGGCAAATTAAGACATGCAAGACATGCCAAAATGAACACTAACGGTATCTCTACACGCAGAGGCTCTGTGATAAACATAACCCATCAGGAAGCTGCTGGCCAATTCTTGCCTATGTAGCATCAACCTACATAGCTCAGGCAAATCAAATCTATAGGTAATCCTATAAACTAAATAGGGACTTGCTATAGAAGATGCTAAAAAGGGGCCAACCTTCATTACCTTTCCATCCTTTATGGAAATCTTTCCCCCAAACTTCCCATGCAAGGAAGGAAGGAAGGAAGGAAGGAAGGAAGGAAGGAAAGAAAGAGGGAAGGTCAGAGAAGAAATGTGACAGCAGGAAAATGGAAAGAAAAAAAGAATATTTATGACAGAGATGAACAAATGAATGCCTAGATTATGTTGTTTTCATACTTCCGGGAAAACGTGGGGCTGAGAATGCCTCTGTGACCTTGCTTGTTGACCGTTTACTGGAAAGCAATAGTTCTGGAAGAGTTTCATTTGTGTGCCTTCAACAGGCAAAAAATCCCACAAAACAACAACAACAACAACAGAAAAACAACAACAAAATACCAGTTTGGTAAATAGCTGAATACCACTCCCCTGGGGCTGAGATTCCTACCAGGATAATAGTGCTTCATGGAGCACTACAGTGAAGAAACCTAACAAGGCTTTCTCGTGCTTCATTGACCAGGGAGCTTCCTTTAAATGCAGGCTTTTGTGAGGAATCTATTTTGCAGTTCTCCAGTTTGGGAAGGGCTGCCTTATGATTTCAAACGTCTACAGGTAAGGACGTTAACTTTTACCTCAACAGTAGAGTAAAATCATACAACGTTCAGGTAGAAGTGGTTGGGCAGTAACAGAATACAGGATCTGTATTCTAGAGTGAATCTGATGCCTGGCTTCAAGACATGAGCTCTGCCACTTACTGGCTGTGTGACCTTGGGCAAGTTACTCAACCTCTCTGGGCCTATTTCCTCCTCTGCAAAATGATAATCATGCCCAGCCCAGAGGACTGCTGTGAGAGTTAAATGAGATAATATATGTAAAGCACTTTGAACATTACCTGGTATTCAATATAAACTAAAAAATTCCATTGCTGCTGTTCTTACTGTAATTATTGGGGGTCACTGGTCAGCATTTCTGTAAAGGGCCAGAATATACATAGTTTAGGCTTTAAGAAGGCCACATATGATTCTCTGTTTTATAGTTTTTATGTTTTGTTAACAACTTTTAAAAAATGTAAAAAGGCATTCTCAGCTCACTGGCTATACAAAAACTAAGGCTGAGGGCTGGGTTTGGCCCATAGGCTGCACTTTCCCAGCTCCTGATTATTTTTATTTTTACTTTGAGAGACAGAGAAAGCGTGAACAGGGGTGGGGCAGAGAGAGAAAGAGAGAGAGAATCACATCCCAAGCAGGCTCTTTGCTGTCAGCGCAGAGCCCGATGTGGGACTCCATCCCACAAACCACGAAATCGTTACCTGAGCTGAAAATCAGAATCAGACACGTAACTGACTGAACCACCCTGGGGCCTCTGCCAGCCTGATTATTAAACTTGCCCCAGATTATAGTGCTCAGAGGCAATAAGGTCTCATCTCAGATGAGGTGTCCCACCCATCTCCTCATTCATCCTATTTTTTTAAAGATCAGAAAACACACGAACACATGTAAGCTCTTTTTACACATACACGATGTTCACAGTGGCAATTTCTGCCAGCAGTAAAAAAAAAAAAACTGGAGCTATGCGTTAAGGAGGGGAGCAGTTTAAAGCCGGTGACATTTTTCTCTCCCAGGGCCAAAAGGTGAAATCCAAACGTCACATGATACTTCTGGAGCAATTAGAGTAACTCACTTTGCATTCCCTTGGTGGAGTCATTTGATAACACTCTCAATTAGGGCAAACTGAGCAGCTCTGAGCTGGGTCTAGAGCATAGAGTCTCTTAGGAAACCTGTCCAGTTCATGAAACACAACAGGGGGTGGAGAAGGCCCCTGCGACGAAAACTTGTCCCTCACAAAGCCCCCACATTCTGTACAGGAGCACCCAGGGGACTCATTCTAAAGATGAGCTGGTAACACCAAGAAAACCTACCTCAAAGATCATGGGGATTTACAATTACACCGAAGCCCAAGAAAAGATTTTAAAGACCAAGGAAATGCACGTGATAGAAATTTTAAATGATAAAATACAGTACATTAAACTCTATAAACAGTATGAGCCCAACTGTGTATGAAAGAAAATTGTGTGAATTAAAAAGACACAGTGGGGTGGCTGGGATGGGATTGGAGGGATCAAGAATGGGGTTTCCTTTGGGGGCTGGACGATAGGTTCTAGAACTAGACAGAAGGGGCTGTTGCACAACACTGTGATCTACTAAATGGCACTAAATTGTCCACTTACTTCTAAGTGGCACATTTTGCATTATGTGAATTTCCCTTCAATTTAAAAAAAGACACAGAAGACGGGGTAATGCACTCTGGCGGAGGGGGGGAGGGTGGTTCTTTTCCTCTGTGTCCTCTTCTGCACTTTCTACTCGAATGTACTGGAAGTACCCGCTCTACCATAAGCAATACTCCCTCTGCCTTCAGAAAACGCTTGTGAACAATACAAAAATGCATGGTCCGTGCAAATGTTTAAAATGAATTTGCCGGTGTGCTCAGGGTTGCTGCAGACTGGGGCTCTAAGCCACACTTTCCTCCTCTTACTACCCCAAAGAGACCTCACTGATGCAGGTGAGAAAACTGCCTAAAAGGACAGCAAAATCTTTTCTAGCTCCAGTGTCCGGTTCCTGAATGTGAACTTTGACAAGGAGCTTTATTTTTTTTTTTTTTAACGTTTATTTTTGAGAAAGAGACAGAGAATGAGCAGGGGAGGGGCAGAGAGAGCAGGCTCCAGGCTCTGAGTTGTCAGCACAGAGCCCTATGCCAAGCTCGAACCCATGAATCGTGAGATCATGACTTCAGTTGAAGTCGGACGCTCAACCAACTGAGCCACCCAGGCACCTTCTTTTCTTTTTAAAGGTTTATTTATTTTTGAGAGAGCGAGAGCGCACAGGCAGGGGGGGCAGAGAGAGAGGGAGACAGAGGATCCCAAGCAGGCTCCATGCTGACGGTAGCGAGCCCGACGCCAGGGATCATACTAGGGAACCATGAGATCATGACCTGAGAAGTTGGACGCTCAACCGACTGATCCACCCAGGTGCCCCAGACAAGGAGCTTAACTTTGAAGTAAGTCTGGTGCCATGAGAATCGATAGTTAAAATCCACCATTGACTACTAAAGAAATTTGAGAATTCCAAAAAAACAAAAAAACAAAAAAAACCCACGAAGATAGGTGTTTTTAGAATGGCAAGGGGCTACAGATGCAGAACACAGGGACAGCAGGCCAGGGCTGGCTGGTCCACAGACACGGCCCGAGGGCCCCCAACTAGCAAGTGAGCTCCTTTATGTTGTAGGATCCATAGCGGGACCTGTGGCATACACATTCTCAGAGAACCTATTTTAAATAAATGTATTGTCCTTTTTCCCCTCTGTCTCGATGTCACTAGGCCCTCACTTTCTGATAACCGTATCCGTATATCATACTCCCAGCTAATCAGACTTAAAATCTGTCTCCCCCATAGCTTCTCTCCCCGTACCCAGGAACAAGCTCTCTGGATTCCGTGTTCAGAGGTGTCTCAGGCCTCCCTCCATGGGTAACTGGTTGCAGCCAAGTACAACTGATTTTCTTGAATTCTATCTCAGGACTTCTCAAACCATAAGTACATTCGGAATCTTATTCAAATGATGATTCCGATTCCTCAGGGCTGAGGCAGGGCCTGAGATTCGCTCAGAGTTCCCCGGTGCTGCTGCTGAGACCCAGATGCTGAGGAGAGATGCTCTCAGCCACATGTTACTACCATGTGTTGATCTGAGAATGTAGAGTATGTTGTATCCCTCCCATGACACCAGGCATGGCCTTCCCTTGCCTCCCTAGAATCATCAGGATGGATTCCACAAGCATCTCAGCTTGGCACTCCCAGCAGGTCACAGGCTTGGCCTGACTTTCGAATTTCCCAATGAGAAGTGTTCACTCCAGTCTTCACCCTGGATCTACCACTGCAGGTACAATATTTCTCTGCTTCTGAATCTCTACTCATGTCTTCACCCTGCCACATGCACAGCCTTCTGTCTTTGGGTGACTGCACACTGAGGACATCACCATAAGGGGACCAGCAGGCCCTCCCTCTTTTGGGTACAAAGTCCTGCCTCTTTTGATGAAATACTTTTCTCCCCCACTCCCTCTCTAACCACAGAACCTCCCATCCTAACAGTTTGAAGACTGGCCTTAGAGATGGGGATGTGACCTACATTAGACCAAAGACTTCCACGTGTATACAAGTGCCCTCCAAACAACTGATCCATACTGTCCTCGGCATCTAATATACTTTCTCTTTCAAAGAGATTCCTTAACTCTTATAGAAGGAAATAACTTTAAGGGTCACTTGGTACAACTCTTTTTTGTTTGTGAGAATAAAAAAGCCCATGTAGTAGAAATGATTTGTACAACCTTAGAAATCATCACACACACACACACACACACACACACACACACACACACACACACACAAAATTCTTGGATGAATAGTTGGATGAATGAAGGTACAAAGGAAAAAAAATGGGCATCTTTTTTTTTTTAGTTTTTTAAAAAAATTTTAACGTGTATTTATTTTTGAGAGAGAGAGTGGGACAGGCAGAGTGGGAGCTGGGGAGGGGCAGAGAGAGAGGGAGACACAGAATCTGAAGCAGGCTCCAGGCTCTGAGCCGTCAGCACAGAGCCTGACATGGGACCCGGACCCGTAAGTCGTGAGATCATGACCTGAGTTGAAGTCGGACGCTTAACTGACTGAGCCACCCAGGCGCCCCAACAGACATCTTTATTTAAAATGTCAGTGATGGGGCGCCTGGGTGGTGCAGTCGGTTAAGCGTCCGACTTCAGCCAGGTCACGATCTCGCGGTCCGGGAGTTCGAGCCCGCGTCGGGCTCTGGGCTGATGGCTCAGAGCTTGGGGCCTGTTTCCGATTCTGTGTCTCCCTCTCTCTCTGCCCCTCCCCCGTTCATGCTCTGTCTCTGTCCCAAAAATAAATAAACGTTGAAAAAAAATTTTTTTAAATAAAATAAAATGTCAGTGAAATGAACACATTAGGTAAATATCAGCATTCATCTTACTGTAAGTACATTCATGCTGCATGTTGGCTGAGGTCTAGACCTAAGGTTCTAAATGAGCCACAGACAGATCTGTCATTTGGCATACATGGCATTTAAAAATGAACATAGGGCACCTGGGTGGCTCAGTCGGTTGAGCATCCAACACTTGGCATTGGCTCAGGTCATGATCTCATGGATTCATGAGTTCAAGCCCCACATCAGGCTCTGTGCTGACAGTGTGGAGCCTGCTTTGGATTCTCTGTCCCCCTCTCTCTCTGCCCCTCCTTATTTCGAGCTGTCTCTGTCTCTCTTAAAATAAATACATTTTAAAAAATCATTAAAAAATGAATATATTTGTCAACATTTTAACAACAGATTTCATGTAAAAAAAATCCAGATGTCTAGTATCTTACGGACAAAATATCAGCATCTCCAACAATCTAGCAACCTTAAGGCCCATGTTCTTAGATAGTTGGAAAACTGGTTGAAGCAGATGCTGCCCTCCACCCCCCCTAGAGGGTGTATGTACCCCCCCAACTCGCTACTGTCTACACTATCCCTTGTCATCACCTGGCATTTTTTCATTATTTACATCATCTTCCTGGCTTCTGTAGGCATCTGAGTTTAAAACTGGTGGTTTAAAGGAACTACAAATTTTGTTGATATGGCAATGAAGCACTAAGTTCAGAGCTGACAGAGCCCCACCATGGATGAGACACTGAAGTACTGAGTTCTGGGACAGACGGTCTTTACGAGCACAATGAGAACCGAGGGAGCAAGAGAGATGGAAGGCGGTTGTGGGAGGCCCAAGGAGACAAGTTTCACCCACTCCACAGATTAACCAATGAAGGCAGCCCTCCCTCCTGAGGCAGAGAGAGGATGATGGTTTCTAAATTCAACCCAGCAACAAGCCAAATGAACTCCATTATCCTCATTTGGCAAGAAGAAAACACCTAGGAAGGACAGGGCACTTAAAGCTTACAACATGCACCCACACACTGGCTGATTCACAGCTCTGTCCTTAAGAGAGCTTTTTAACCGGCCATCACTGCTTTGTTTCACATGAGTTCAAAAACGGTTTAAAGTAAAAACAAGAACATGTCAACTTTCAGTTTTGGAAACATGAGAACACAAACACACACACATCCTATCCCAGACTTGAGCCTCAAAAAACACTGAGGCAAACGGGTGAAAAACTTTAATCAATCAGAACACAGGAAGCTGAGATTAATAATTTAGCTACTTTAGCATTCCAAAGGCATTGGCTCAGGTGAGCCTGGGTAGCAGACCAAGGAGTTAGAGAAGCAAGATATAAACACTCCTTGCTAAGCTTCTCCACAGGGCAGTGCTTCTCACACTTGGGTGTGCACCAGAACCGCCTGGAGAGCTAAAATTGGTTACAGATTCAGTAGGGCCAGGGCCTGAGAATCTGCATCTCTGATTAAGTTCCCAGGTACTGCTGGAGCTGTTAGTCTGGGGACCACACTTTGAGAATGACTGGCATATATAATACAATTAAAATTGTACGCTGGGGCTCCTGGGTGGCTTAGTTGATTAAGCGTCCGACTTCGGCTCAGGTCATGATTTCATGGTTCCTGCATTTGAGCCCCGCATTGGGCTCTGCACTGACAGCCTAGAGCCTGCTTGCCATTCTCTCTTTCCCTTGTTCTCTGCCCCTCCCTCACTCATGCATTTTTCTCTCTCAAAAATAAATAAATAAACTTTAAAAAACCTGCATGTCACGAAACAGCATCTTAACAGGGAGTGCTCTGAAAGAAAGCTATTGCTTGGGTCACAGACACTAATTCATTTTAATGGTGCTTTTTGTGTTCTTACCGAGTGAATTCTAATCAATGGCTAGGTCGGTAGAATCCACAGGTCTATAGATTAACCTGTTTGCTGTAGTCAATCAATTTGATAAAAACTTGTGTAAGTTCAAAATCACTGTGGTTTTTGGACTAAGTCCATTTGTATGCTAAACCAACAGGACTGAAACGTCACCCTGCATCAGAATCACCTGGCAGTTTAGTTTAAAACAGATTACTACTGGGTTCTGCCTCCCAGAATTTCAGATTCCATGGGTTGAGAGAATTAGGTGTTTGTTTATTTTTGAGAGAGAGAGAGAGAATGAGAATATCAGAATCTGAGCTGTCAGCACAGAGCCTGGCATGGGGCTCGAACTCACAAACTGCCAGATCATGACTTGAGCCAAAGAGGTTTAATGGACTGAGCCACCCAGGTACCCCATGGAATTTGCATTTTTAAGAGGCTCCGAAGGTGAGGCCAGTGGTCAGATCCCTAGGAGAAACTCTGTGTTTGAGAGGAAAAACAACAATAACAACAACAACAACAACAAAACTGAGGGGAGACAGGTTCTTCAGGGCCTTTGCCATGAACCTTTGTAGTAAGCCTTCCACTCAACATTCAAGTTCAGCAAAGCGGTCTTGGTGTTCAACCCAATTTACTAAACTAAGATTTTATTACCTGCAATAAATTATCTGACTTTACCTTTTTTGTAAACAAAAGAGAACACATAACAGTTTTGTAACTTAATTTCTATAGTACTTACTGATGGGCTTATTTGAGGACTTACTTACAAAGCCTAATTTATAGAGTTTGCCAAATATTTACAACCTGCGTGAAGTATAATGAGCAGTCTGGAAATTGTCTAAATTCAGTGTAAATCTTTGCATTTTGAACCTCATAAAAACAGCTTATTTTTGTAATCAAAGGAAAATTCAACTTAGTATAAAATAACACACTTATTTTTGGGGATTTTAAATGAGGGCTGCATTTCCATCTTATGTACAGTGACTCTGTGATTTCAGTTTGCTGTGCCGCACCAGCTGTAACGTAATGAAAGACATCTGAACTCCCTTCAACAAGCCAGAGACAAAATCCTTCCAAGCTGGTTGCATTCTTTTTTTTTTTTTTTTTTTAATTTATTTTAGAGAGAGAGAGTGAGTGTGAGCTGGAGAGAGGCTGAAGGAGACAGAGAATCTTAAGCAGGCTACCTGCTGAACAGGGAGCCTGACACAGGGCTTGATCCCATGAGTGAGATCATGACCTGAGCTGCAATCAAAAGTCAGAAGCTTAACTGACTGAGCCACCCAGGTGGCATCACCACCCCCCTGCACCACCCCCCTGCTCCGGAATTGTGTTTCTAACTAAGGAATGAAGTTGTCATAGTCAGTATTATTTGCAGAGATGAGAATCATCTGCAGAGGTAGGGGGAGGAGAGGGAGAGGGGGCAGGGGAGTGTGGGAGGGGCGGGTCTTATTGTAGTTTAGAAAAAAACTGGAAACCACCATCATGTGACTGCTTTTACTCATGGGCATTCTAAGCTACATATCATACTCACGTATTACCCAAAGGCACAGGTGTTTGAGGAAGAAGTGCTAGCAATCTGTTAGCCATTCCTTTAAATAGAGGGTTTTTAAGGAGAGGAAATAAAAGCTAAATTTTCTAACTGGAATGACGGGAAGGATTTAGGCAAGCAGAAAAATAATGATCTAAATTGGAGAGAGGAAAGACACCAGGTTAAAACCTCCAGTCTTGTCATGGATTCTCAGCAACAGTCCCATGACATCTTGCAAAGTGACTCTAAAAATAACACCATGGAATCCCAGATCTTTCCATCACATTTTCTCAGGCTTCTTGTGTAAAGAGCGTTTGCCTAATTTTTCTTGGAGCTACACTGTACAAAACTGGAGGTGTATAGCAATGAGGGTTAGACATTTATCACCTGGGTTAGAATTTATTGATTCCATCAATATAAGGACCTCAGTAAAATGGGCATTTATCGAACACCTACTGAATGTTGGGCACTGACCATTCTAAATGTTGGGGATGCAGCAGTGAACAGGACGTTGCCCGGATGTCAGGAGAGGAAGTGAATAAACGAATAAATGATATGTAAATAGTGATCAATGCTGTGAAAACAACCCAGCTAGATAAAGGAGGGAGAGCCGCAGTATGGCAAGAATGGGAGCTAAGGCGATATTCCAGAAGAGACGTGAGAAAACGTGAGCAAGAAAGCAGTGCATTAACTGGCGGAAGAGTGTGTTCCGGACAAAAGGAATAGCAAATGTAAAGTCCCTGGAGCTGGTGGGAGATACTGAAGTAGAGAGAGGGAGACACGGGCAGAAAGGGAGAGTGAGGGTGGCTTCCTGTAGGGCTTTGTAAGTCTTACGGTGATGTGATCTGAATTCCATTTTAAAAGCATCCCTCCAGTTGCTATTTTGAGAACAGACTAAAGAAGCAAGTCCAAGGCAGAGAAACCAGGAGAGACAGGACACTGGCCTGGTGCACGCTGTAGTGATGGGGTGATGGGAAGCAGCTAGATTCTTGATACAAGGCTGTTTGTAATGGGCTGATGCAGGAGACAAAGGCGGCACTGATGGCCTCAGCTGCTTGCAAGGACTGTGGGTGAAGGGTCTAGATTTGGACGTAAGTTTACAATACTGTTAGACAGTTATTCTGTAGAGGAGAAAGGATGTAGCATTGAGCTCGAATCTTCCAAAGAGGTACAGTTGCATGGCAAGCTCTTGGCTCTTTAAGCAGAGAAGGCGGCTGAAGAAAATACAAGCCAAGCTACAAAGATGTCTTTTATACCCATACCTCCTTCTACTGTAGGAAAGCATAACCATATTTTCCCAGTCACATGTACCGGAAAACATTCTGTATTTGAAACCTCAACTCTGAGAAACTCAGATACCATGCAATAGTATGGACTCGTAAGTGGCGCCTGGGTGGCTCAGTCAGTTAAACTTCCAATTCTTGATCTTGGCTCAGGTCATGGTCTCATGGCTCGTGAGTTCAAGCCCTGCATTGGGCTATGCACGGTCACTAGGGAGCCTGCTTGGGATTCTCTCTCTGTCCTTCCCCTGTTCGCTTGCTCGCTCTCTCTCTCTCTCAAAATAAATAAATGAAATAAAATAAAATAAAATAAAATAAAATAAAATAAAATAAAATAAA
>NW_024412427.1:21833623-21909796 GCF_014898765.1 Herpailurus yagouaroundi | reverse complement strand
AAATAAAATAAAATAAAATAAAATAAAATAAAATAAAATAAAATAAAATAAAATAAAATAAGATACCCACTTGAAATAGAAAGATAAAGAGCAGAGAACTTCTTGGGGAAGAAAGTAAAATGGCTCAAAGTCAGGAAAAGTTCCTCCTCCACATGAAAGCTGGTCCTCAATGGACAGTACATGAGACTGAAAAGTTGGCCCATTTGCCTGGATGAAAGGTTTGGTAAAGTGTTTTTTCAGAATGGTCAGGTCATTAGTGTCCTGAGAGCCCAGGAATTAAGAACAGAGTCAAGAATCTCATAGGATAAAGACTCCTAAGCAAGTTCTATATTAGAAAGTCTCTTGACTGATCTCTCACTAGTCAGACCAGCACTCATCAGATGCTCATAAAACAAGCAAAACACTCTGACCACCCAGGGAATGCTAACCTCTCACAACTAGTAAGCAAATGTCCAATATGTTGGATCCTTTGTTCTAACCTTGCATGCTTACTATGAGTTACTTATGTTTGTTTCCAAACGTGTTCATATCCATTGTAATTACAAAACTATATGAACCAGGGGTGCCTGGATGGCTCAGTTGGTTAGTCATCTGAATTTGGCTCAGATCATGATCTCATGGTTCGTGAGTTTGAGCCCGCCATCAGGCTCTCTGCCATCAGTGCAGATCCGACTTCAGATCCTCTGTCCTCCAATCTCTCTGCCCCTCCCCTGCTTGCACTCTCTCAAAAATAAAAACATAAAAAAAACCCATATGAACCAATGAAATACGCTCGTGGAAAGAAAGAGAGTTGTTCCTTCTCTAAGTTGGATATTTTGGAAAGATGTCTTTAAAAGCGAGTTGCTCAACATGTTTTTTTCTCAAACTGTGTGGACAACAATAGGATTAGAGAAAGGAGTCATAAAGTTGTAGGGTTCTGCACTCCCATTGCTTCATGAATGTCTTTAAAAGCCTCACTTCAACTTCAAAGAAACCAAACTGGATATTTGAGGCAACAAATGCCTCATGGGTGAGATATAGGCAAAACGACATGGACCCCAATCCACAGACCCATACTGAATGAAGATACTTCATACCTGATATTAAGAGTTTGGCCAACAACCAAATCACATTATATGCTTCCAGTTAAAAGAAAGTGTCTAAGATATGTATGTGTTATTTTAAAAGATGCTGACTTGTTTTAACGGACTTTTGTGAAAAACTGACTAGGAACACAGGGCAAGAATAGAAGGCAGTTAGCGTATCATGTGGCACCAGGATTCCAGGCTCATAGCCTGGAATCATGCTTCAGTGGTATCACAAAGTGACAAGTGCCATTTCAGACACACGGGACATCTCCACATTTCTCACTTAACCAGATCGAATTTGTGAGTTCTGCCATCACTGTGACCCGAGGTCATTACATTTGTTGTATTCTGTATCAATCCTCTCACCTTGATGGCTTGTGTGTTCTGTTAGGGATTGTAACACATACATAGGAATAGAAATAAGATGGTGGGGACGGGGAAGATAGTGTCAGTGCTGGAGGTAGCATAATGATATGAACCATGCAGTTATTTTAAGTTTTGATATCAGGAAGTAGGCAAGATTATCCACATAAATGTATACTCAATAACAAGCTTTTTCACTCTCTTCTCCTCCACATGTCAAAGCTTCAGTGGAAATGCTACCAAGAAAAGAACCCCAAATCTTAACTTTTAGTACATACCCTCTATCTCAAAGATAGACATATATACTACCTACTCATGAGTATGGGTCTCCAAACATGGTTCTGAAGCAAAATGGACTAAGATTGATAGGAATCAAACCATGGA
Source organism: Herpailurus yagouaroundi (assembly GCF_014898765.1). Classification (NCBI taxonomy): domain Eukaryota; kingdom Metazoa; phylum Chordata; class Mammalia; order Carnivora; family Felidae; genus Herpailurus; species Herpailurus yagouaroundi. The sequence continues at coordinate 21,907,982 of NW_024412427.1, read as the reverse complement.
AAGCAAAAATGTTATGGGATTTACTGATTTAAGCCATCTTCCCAGGACTGTACTTGCCCAGGGCATCAGGTGGGGTGGCACAGCAAGAGCATCACATGGGAAGTGAGAAGGCCTGGGCTTTAAACCAGACTCTGGCCTAGCCCGCTGTGTAGTCTTAGTTGAGTTCTGCTAACTCCTTGGCCTCACTCTCCTCATCTGAAAAATGAAGTGTTAGGAAGTGCTTTCTAAACTCCATTTCCTGTCCTAATAATATTCTGTGACCCTGTGATCCTAATAGCTAACACTCATCAAAGACTTTCAGTGAGGGACACTGCACTAAGCCCTTTCCAAGTAGTAACTCATGCAATCCTCATGACAATCCTAATGGCAGATACTTTGGTATTATTCCCATTTTACAGATGAAGATAATGAGGCACAGAGAGGTAAACTGTGTGCCTAAATCACACAGCTGCTAAGGGGGAAAGCCAGGATTTGAGCCCAGGCAACCTGATGCCAAGCTTATACTGAGCCACCCTGCTTCTTGTAATGTGACGGGTTGATGAAAGCCAGAAAACACAGGTCTACAGAGCTGTCTTTTTGCAAAATGTTGGGCAGCTCAATACCTGCATCTGATTAACGAGACTTTTTCTTTGTGGGTGGTCAACATGGACTTCTGGGATTGAATGTTGCTATGGCAAACAGCCACTAAAAAAGACCTTTGTAGAAAATATGCAGACGTAAATGCCAAAAAGCAGGAACAATGTATGTTGACATCAGCAGGGTTCAAGAAACCATTCAAACTGGTGTTGATCTAAGCAAGATAATAAAAGAACTTAAAGGCTTTGCAATATCTATTCTCCCAAAGTGAAGCAACCTGGAACAACAGCACAAAACCCACAAAACCACCACAAGACAGAAACAAAGGCTTCCCTGTAACATGGAGCAACCATTCCTGGCTCCAAAGCCTAAGCCTGGGAGCTCCTCAGACTTCACCACACATCTGAGTCATCATCTGGGGCGGGGGGGGGGGGGGGGGGGGCAGCTTGTTAAAAAAGCAAAGATTCTGGATCAGGTCTGGGTGGATTGGCGACTCTAAAGTGTAAGGACCTTCTAGGTGAGGCTGTGTTGCTGGAATGTGGACCACACTTTGTGAGTGGGAGTAGAGAGCCTATAGGCTCTCAGAGTCTGTAGAACTCACTTCTGCCACCAGTTAGCTCTGGGTGCAGGGTTAAGTCTTCGAAGTCTGGTTTTGTCAGATGATCTTATCTGTACATTCCCCCCCAGCTCTAAATGATGACTTTCTTATTCAATCCTACATTATAGGATTAAGTGGGAAAAATGAAACGCCTCCCTTAGCCCCCAAACTCAGGTCTCTGCAATGGGAGAATCAAGGCTAAGGCCTCTTCACACCTACTACAGAAAGATAATGAGAGCTCTCTCTGTTCAGAGGTAAAACCACCCTGAAGACAAATGACTTGCAGCAAACTGATTTATGTTTGAGGCTTTCTACTTGGGACAAAATCTCTTTCAGACTTGCTTGCCAGGGCAATGGTACGCTAGGTATGGTATTAAAAGATGGATCATGATCCAATACTTCAATAACTTATAGGGGCAGGGATTGGAGCTTGAATATCTTTACCGTCTAGACCTGAACTATCTACTATGATAGCCATCAGCCATATGCAGCTATTGAACACTTCAGATGTAGCTGGTCTGAATTGAAAACACACATCACATTTTGAAGACCTGGTATAAAAAATGTAAAATATGTCATTAATAAGTTTTATTTTGATTTCACATTAAAACGACGGTATTTTGGGTATACTGTGCTGAATAAACTATTTTATTGAAATTAATTTCACCTGTTCCTTCCTACTCTTTAAATGTGGCTGCTAGGAAAATGTAAATGATATCTGTGGCTTGATTTACATTTCTACCAGGCAGTGCTGATCTAGTCCCCTGCTATTCATGTGGTTCTCCGACCAGCATCATCGGTATCAGCTGGGAACCTGTTAGGGAGAATTCTGTCCCCATCTCAGACTTACTGAATCAGAATGTGCATTTTAACAAATTCCCAGGTGACTCCTGTGCACATTCTAGTGTGAGAGAGGTCCTGGGCTAGTTTTCCCTACAAGATATCCACAGAGGTATTTGGATTCTTGGTATATGTAAGTGATACTCTAAAAGCATGGTGCTTGCTGAATTTTCTACACCAATGTTCAGCTAGGCAATGGAAATAGATTTTTTTAAATCTTAAATTACTATACAACTTTTAATATATAAATCAAAATGACATTATACATAAAGATTATGCACACCATCCATATACATCTGGGGGGGAAAGGGAGAGAGGTGCTTTCACTGAGGCTACCTTAGTTACTTCCGGATTTTCAGCCACCATGTATGTGAAACTGATGTTCACCAGATCTGTGCCACTGCAGACACAAACTATTCGCCCTTCCAGATCATTCTCTGACTTTCCAACAGCTTCAAGAGCAGCCAGGATTTTGGGATCCTGTATAGACATATATATACACACAGGAAAAAATTGTTAGATCAAAGCCTGGAGGAAACATTGCTCATCTGATGTAAAAATACACAGGACAAATGTTTTCTTTTTACCTAGAATGCCCAGATATCTAGCATTATTCTAAAGCTTGTAGAGGTAAAACTTATAACACTACACATTACTTGAACTCATTTGGTAAGAAAGGTATTATAATACTATTGATTTAGAAAACTAGGTGTGAGGGTCTGTCTTTAGGTTCTTGGTTGTAATTATTACAGGGCCTGGTATATGAAAATGGGATGGAAAGGTTGTGACTGGGACCTGCTTGTGTCCACAAAGATCAAAGGGGTCTCTCAGCAGAGGACAGTGACTGAGGTCTCATGCAAATAAACATGGGCATTGCCAAGGCCAGCAATCAAGGGTCATTAAAAAATAAGATTAAGTCTGTCAAGTAACCTGGACACAAAAAGTATGCTCATCTCTAGAAGCCATGGCATCTTCATTTGGAATGATGACAGTATAATTTTACCCTAAATAGCAAATAAAATAGCATTTTGTCCTCCAGGAGAACTCAGAAGGAAATGCCAACATAGTTACACAGAAATTTTAACTAACATAAAAAGAGGACAGCTTTAAAAAAGACAAAGAGGAACAAAATGAGGAACATAATTTTGTTTTCAACATCTAAAAACCTGCAGGGCTATTATGAAAATGGGAATAAATCTGTGCTTTAATATTCTAGAAAAAAGCCAGCTTTTAAATTCCTAGCACCACTATGCAAACAGCTTCTTATTCAAACAAATCAATCACTGTGAAGAAGACTGATTTATATGCTCTATCATCTTTTTCTCTCAGAGGCAAACTGAGCCTCCAAGGTGAGCCAATGTCTGCGTGCACAGGTGCACAAATATGAAACTACCCAAGCTATTTAAATTTCCACATCAACCACAGACCAGAAGTGACTCACTGTTTGCTGAAAAGAAAAAAAAAAAATGGCAGCGGAGGGAGGGGGCCCTTGACAAATTAATTTCTGAGTTAAGGAAACGGTTTCTTTGATGCTGATACCATGAAAGCATCTTCTCTTTGAAAGGTGAACAACGTTTCTAATATAACTAAATGTAATGCAATCCAAACCACCCAAAAGGTACAGATGAAAAGATTTTTTTAAAAAAAATTTTAAATGTTTATTTATTTCTGAGAGGGAAAGACACAGAGCATGAGTGGGAGAGGGGCAGAGAGACAGGGAGACACAGAATCTGAAATAGGCTCCAGGCTCTGAGCTGTCAGCACAGAGCCCAACGTGGGGCTGGAACTCACAAACCGGGAGATTATGACCTGAGCTGAAGTCGGATGCTTAACCCATTGAGCTACCTAGGCACTCCATAGATGAAAAGATTTCTGAACTGTGTGTTTTCTTAACTCCCAGCTGATGAGTTTGGGCAATAACAGGTTAAAATAGCATTCTAGAAACCTTTTCCAACCTAAGGAAATCTGTGTTTAGAAGAACAGCAAACACCAATCACAGGTACCTTTGGGGTGGCTCCCAATCGAATACTGTTGATGAGGGAGCATTCTAGAACTTGTCCTTCCTGAAAAGAGAGAATATAATACAGCAGTGAGGCAAAATCCTGCCAGACTTGTGGCACAGATGAGGTACATGATGATGAAGGCAACACCAATGACAGTAAGGTAGAGGGGGAATGAAAAATAAAGGATAGTAATCGCAATATCCAATGATCAGAAATAGTCAAGACCTCAATTTCAATATATTCCATTCAAATATACATATATATATGTTCATATATATGAACGTAAGTCTGCATAATTATTTATTATTACTTTTATGATAAAAGTGCTGTTACCTTTATGCATATAATACTATATTACTGGGGTGTGTGTGTGTGTGTGTGTGTGTATCATTAAATATATGTGTGTACATGAAACATTAAGTGGGAATAATGCTTTTATAGAATTCCAATTCTACTGTGTTAAATTCAGTTCAAAGATTCATTAAATGTGTGCACTGTGCTGCGTATTGAGTGAAGTCCTGGGGTATAACAAGATGACCATCCTCTTAGTGTGCTTTTGAGCCTCAGCTTGAATATCTCTTCAAGGAAACCTTCCTAATTCCCAAGATTAAATCAGATCTGCCTGTTTTTAACTCTTGTAACAACCTGACCTTCTCTTTCACAGCACTCAATGACTTCTACTTTTTTTTGTAATGCCTGCTTTTTCTCCTAGACTGGAATCTATGAGGTCTAAGATACTGTCCTTGATCAGCACTGCATCTCCAATGCCCAGCACATGCAAGTACGTTTTTAAAATCTTGAAGTAATGAATAAGCATAGGGTGCATGCTCTCAAGAGGCATTCTGCCTGCTTGTTGAGAAATAAAGTAGTTTAAACCAGAGAGCAGGAAAGAACAACTTGCTGTTCTTGGGCCATACCTTGCCTTCACTTCTCCAGGTCAGAAAGAAGCCAAATTCATCCACTTTGAAGAGGCAGTTGGGTTCAAACACAAAGGATTCCTGTTAAAAAGAAATTTGTTGATCTGTATGACTCATACCACTTTGAATCTAATAAAAATGCAAGTACCTTTTAGCCTCTAAATAGGGAAAATGAGAAATGACGCTTTTGCATCCTAAACCTTAATGACCACATTTCTTATCATGGAGTATTTTCATCTTGAAAACTCTTTGCATTCACTTTTATATTGAAAGACTGATCACAGAGAATAAAGTTTCTCTAGGACATTGCAAGAAGAACTCAGAGAAGGAAGAAGGACTCCCAGATTCTAGCCAACTGGTCTCCCTCCACAAAAGAGGTACCATTGCCTGTATTTAATATAATGTAAAAAACCAGGAGATAATTTTTTTAGTCTATTTTTTCTTTTTTGTCTACACAATTCAGCATTCATATGCTTACTCAGAAAACTGCTGAAATTTTTGCTTTTACGTCCAACCTCATTTGGTGTCCAGTAAACCAGAGCTTGAGCAGGGTTTTGAGCTACACAAAGTGTAGTCCTTGGACCAACAGCATCAACTGTAGAGGCTAGGGCTCCAGCCCACATGGATTGAATCAGAGTCTCCAGGGGTAGAGCTCAGAAATCTGTGTTCCAACAACGCCTCCAGGTGATTCTAATGCACGCTAAAGTTTGAGAAGCACTGTTATGGCCTTTGACACCAGAAACTATGTTTGAAACCTACAGAATCAAAATCTGAATCAAGAAGGAACGTTAGCCACATGCAGGGGCCCAAGGGCAGCTATAATACACTTGGCAAAGGATCCCTGGTCTTTAGCAAGAAAGCGCCATTGTGCTTATGAGCGGCAGGAAAATTTTACAACAATGAAAGTAAAAGAATATTCAGGAAATGAACCCAGATACCTTCTGCCCTCTGATTGCATTGCACCAAGCCTTGGCACCCATGTGTCAACAAATCCACATGTCCTTCTCATCATGATCTAAAGAACTTGTCCTCTTAGATAATCACAGAGCAAACAATAGGGAACCTGTCTGCCAAACATGGATCAGGGCAGTGACTTAAAACAAATAAAGAGCAATTATAGGATTAAGACTTTAAGGGTAGTTCAGGGGCGCCTGGGTGGCGCAGTCGGTTAAGCGTCCGACTTCAGCCAGGTCACAATCTCACGGTCCGTGAGTTCGAGCCCCGCGTCAGGCTCTGGGCTGATGACTCGGAGCCTGGAGCCTGTTTCCGATTCTGTGTCTCCCTCTCTCTCTGCCCCTCCCCTGTTCATGCTCTGTCTCTGTCTGTCCCATAAATAAATAAAAACGTTGAAAAAAAAAAAAAGACTTTAAGGGTAGTTCAGATTGCACCAATCAAAACAGAGCTCTCTAAATTTTAGGGAAGCAGAGACATTCATCAAGGTAAATCCAATGTCAAGATACTGGGACACCATAAAGTGTCAGAATTTGGAGTCCCAGGGGCCTTGTACAAAGTCAGACTTCAAATTTGTTTGGGTGGTCTTCTGACAGGAGAAGAATATCATACCCATTTCAATTCCATGCCAGTTACATGCTAAGCACTGCACACATAGCAATGGAAAATACAAAGAATGAGGGCATGAGATGACCTTTGCTTTTGGACTCAAAACCCAGTTCTGCCATTTATTTTTTATCGTCTCCTAGAAAAGCCCTTTCTAAGTCTCAGAATCCTTATCTAATAAATGGAGGTATTTACACATACCTTTCAGGCTTGTAGGAATTAAAGGAGTTGATAAACGTAAAGTACTTGACACACAATTACAATTCAGCAAGCTGTAGCTACTATCCATAATGTATGGTTCAAATTTACATTTGTGGCAGCAAATTACTAACAACATGATATTGCCAATACATGACCCACAATGATAGCACTTTGAATGGTGCGACCTTTTTGAAAAGGCTTGACCCAGAAGATTACACTTTACATAGGTCTTAGAGCATGGGTAGAAATTATCCATGAGGAGCAGAGAGCAGCATTTGCAAGGACATGTAGGCTTGATCCAACAGTGGGAACTTCTGAGGAGTTGGTGTGGTTAGACTACCTCACAAGAGTAGCAGTGGATGAGACTGGACACATAATAAGGCTAGATCAGAAGGATACTGTATGCCACACAAAAGGTATTAAACTTGACCTACAAAGTGGTAGGGAGTCTTGTGTCATTACTGATTGAGAAACAAGAATCAGCAACTAATTAAAATAGGAGAATTCACACATTTTCAAATACTCCCCAAGCAGTATCTTTATGGTAGTACAGAATTCTGGTGCACAACATTCAAAAGTATGTCCTAAAATGGTATTTACAGAGTTGACCCACAATGAACCAGCCACCATAGTTATTATTTATGTGCACTCTATCCTATTCTAAATAAGGATCTGAAGTGATCCATGAAACACACATGATAAGAATAGTTTTTCAACTTATTTTGAGGTGGAACTTTCAATTCCTTGGCCTCTGTAACTGTAATGTTTTTTTTCTTTCTTTGTCAATTACGAAGTACCCCCAGAGCTTATCATTACCGCCTTGAAATTTCAATTCCTAACATCCCACTCTTGGGCCATTTCACCTGATCCTTCTAGCCCCTAGCACAACAGAACACATTCTCCTATATTCGTTTGACTTCTTCACCTCTTCCTGTTCAGTATCTACTGATTTATTGAGCCAGAGCATTCTTGACTTTCCTCTCTCACTTCCATTAACGAGTCTCCTTCATATTTCATGTATATCCACTTCACTCCATCTTACCACCACTTCGGTCCAAACCATCATTATTGCACCCAAGGTCTGATCTTACCGCTTCTCTTCTTTCTTCCCACAGCAGCCAGATTGACTCTGAACTTTTCATCAGTGCGTTAAATCCATTCAATGGGTTCCTGCATTATTTAGGATAAAACCATACTCCTTACCAGGGTCTCAAAGTTCCTAGACAATCTGGGTCCTTCAGACTGTTTATCATGCCACTTTCTGTTGTTTTCCTTCTGCTTCACTCAATCCATGCGAACTCTTTTCCTTGAACTCCTCCCTAGCTCTTTCTAGCCTCAGGGCATTTGCACTTGCAGCTTCCACTACCTAGGAAGTCCCTTCCTACTGCCCTAGGCATAAGTAGAGCCTCTTTATCCTGCAGACCTCACCTCACCTGTCTTCAGAGGGGATTTCCCTAACACCTCCTTAAAAAAGGCTCTCATTTTATTCTCTATTACAGTATCCTGATTATATCCTCAATTGCACCAATCACAATCTGCAATTATTTTTATTTCTTTGTTTATTGACTTATCGTGTGGCTTTCACACCAGAGTGTAACTTCCACATGGCAGGATCCTTGAGACATTCTGGTTCACGTTTGTGTTCCGAGTGCCTAGCACATCAAAGGCACCCTGAAACTAAAGTCCTGCGCTTGAAAATAAATGAACACACGATATCCTGTTTCAAATAAAACATTTTTCAGTAGGCCAACAGATAAAACAGATAAACAAGAAATTACTCAGGTTGAGGGGGTTGTACCAAGCCCAGAATCCATCAGGGTCAGTCCTTGGAAGGCTGCCATAGACAGATGTACAAATACAAGGGCACTGCAATGAGGCTGTCTGCCTGGCAGACAGGCTCCTTTTTATAATTCATACAAGCTCATCTCAGAGTTTGGGTGTGGCTTTGAGGTACCTCCCAGGAATACCCACTGGACCAGGAGCACTGCTTGAATGCCACTACAAGGAAATCATTTCCAAACCAGGATAAGAATCTGGACAAAGAAAAGAAAAATAAGGTAGAAAAGTAGAGTAAGGTCAAAACAAAAGATAGCTCCAAAAAGGCTTACCATAAGATCCCAAACAGTTAAAACAGGATACTAATTTGGCTCTGGGCTCCCTAGCAACCAAAGCAAAAAGGGAGAAAACACCATTGACTGGGAACCCATTGACTAGGAACCCATACAGTTCACAGATAAAAACACATTGGTTGTTAGGAGAAGCAGTTGCCAGAGAGAAATTCTCTGTGGGAGCTCCAAGGAGCCCTGACCCATGCTAAAGACAAGGTTCCCAACAAAGTTCACAATAATGTTGTCCACTCTGTCCACAAGATTCTTGGACTAAACGTGTTCAAACTCCCCATAAAAATCAGAACAAATCTGAGTATGCAGCAATCATGGAAGGAAACCTAATCTATTTAGGTTTCTCTCCACTCCCAGGAACACGCAGAAGAACCTGGCCCTCAGGGTGAGTTTAAGTACACAATCTCCATTCTTTTTTTCCCCTACCAGCTGTGTTAAATTTCACACAGAGTCACAAGGAGAGTTACTGACCACAACTAGGGTTGTGGCCCTGTGACCTAGCTGAGGCAGTAATATTCTCCGTCTCCTTGTCAGGAAAACCGCCCTCCAGACTTGGGCATGGCAGGGGGGTGGGTCATCAAAGGAAGCTGGTCTCGTTCTTTGCAAATCCTTTTGGCAGTTAACAAATGGCGATGGGATTCTCTGGTAAGGAGACAAACCAGAACAGAACTTCCTCCAGGGAGCTCAGAATTTCAGTTCTCACAGGACTCCTAAAATTCGACACAGCCACACTTCAGAGCTCAAGGACTAGTTAACTCCTCCAGCCGAACCTCATTCTTTCCTTAGGCCCCTGGGAGAGACAGAGTGAAAGGCATAGGAACTCCTTTTGTGGAACTGTGAACAGGCAGGGGACCAGGGTGAGGCATTTTATTTGAGAGGTGCAAAGACTCACTCTGGCTGGAATCACTACAGGCAAAAACCTTTTTCTGCCTCAAGGATCCCTGCTTGGTGCTCCGATGGGCTTCCTGAGGCACTTCTGCCATTTCATCGAGGCTAGAGTATATTTAAAAGCTGTGTGTCTCAACACTGTTTTTAGCATATTTCCCCCTATTAACATATGCCACTTCAACATTACTTAATATCACAACCTGTCTTTCAAAGATTCAGGTCACTTTCAAGATGACGTACATTAAAATATTTTTCCTGTTTCAATTCTAAAAGTATTTTGGTTAAACAAAATTTAATCCCATTTCTTCATGTGAGGAATGGCAGAAATCTCAGCAGACTGAATACTCTGAAGAGGAGGCAGGTATTCAGTGGGGCTTCCAGGTAACAGGTGGTTGAGTTTATTTTACTTGTGTGTCTATTTATTTATTGTTTTAAGTAGGCACCACATCCAATGCAGAGCACACACGGGGTTTGAACTCAGGACCCTGAGACCTGAGCTGAGCTCAAGAGTCGGACACTGCTCCACCCAGATGCCCCTTTTTGTGCTCTTTCGTACCTCTGCTCTCCTGCCCTCTTGCCCACCGTCATTACCCACCAGCATTACAAATGCTACAACTCTCTACTGTGGGGTCTCATCATCAAACAGGGAATGGTCAAGTCTTACCACCAGCTAGGGAAAGGGACTTGGGGCTGGCTAATCAAGATGTCAACACCACTTTACTTAAACAGCTGTGCAGAGGCTCTTTTGTGCTTGTGACTGGATGGGGAGATAAAGAGAGGTGGAATGGGTGGAGACATTCACATCATAGCAGGAGTCTCCTGTTTTCTAGAAAGGGGACTCTCTTTCTAGAGGTGGTGCTGGGGTCCAGGCTTTGTAGTTCACAGTTCCTGGGCTCCAGTGCCAGTCTCCTCAGCAGGCATCTGCTGGAGAATCTGGGTGGTGGTGCTGCCTAACCTCACCAAACTTCACTTTTCCCATCTGTAAAATTAAGAAAATGGATCCCAACCTTATAGGGCTCTCACAATTGAGAAAGCCTAAGTGCCTGGGACAAGCTAAGTGCTGAAAAAATTGTAGTAGTCATTAGAAAACAGTTGGTACTATTTAATTTGGGGGCTATTGTGCAAGACATTTCACAAATACCATCTCATTTAAATGTGCTGCCAATTCTGCAAGGCTTTAGACTAGATCAGTGCTGTCCAATAGACTTTCAGCGATGATGCAAATGTGCCAGGCGGGCACAGCTACACATGGTAGCATGAGAACCACATGGGGCTATAAAGTACTGGAAACAAATCGACAAATCTTGTGCAACAAAGGTGATTTTTAATTTGTGCCTATTACCAGCAGATTTCTGGACGGTCAGTAAACGAACCCTCTGTTTGCAGGCTCCACCTTTGGGGAAACTTGGGGCTCACTGTCCTTGTTTCCTGGTTTGATAAGAACTGACAGGAAGAGAAAAGGGCTCTGTTAAAGTTGGAGAGAGACAAGTGACATCTGAGTTACCGACACGCCACTAGAGGTCTTATCAAACTTCAGTAACATTATAAACCACTGGCATGAAAACAGACGACAGACTAGGGACACAGGTGGAGTCTGGAATAGTTAACCAGGAGCTAGTGCTTTCTATCAAGATCCTGGAACTTCAGAGCCCAAGTGATGCCACACGGCCTATTTATTTTAGCTCTTTATTCCAGAGGAATTGGCTAGAGGTAGCGGAGCCTTTCTGATTCTGCACAAACGCTTCCTCTCTCAGAATCACAATTTTTTTTTACTTGGTTTCAAGTTAGAACTAAAGCCCTTGGTGATGACATTCTGTCAGCAGAAATGATTTATAGACCTGCTATAACAGATGGGTCCAGAAGTTGTTTTTTTACCCTCATGGGTATGGTTTCCCCCTGGAAGGATCCAGAATGTTCACTGCATTTGTTAATCTCCCTTCTAATTTATAGACCCTGTGAGATGATAGACACTGGGGCTTCTCAGCTCACATTCTACAGAGGAGCAGGAAGACACTGGTCATGGCTGTTCCAACCCAGACCATTGCTATGCACTATTACCCTGTGAAGAGACTGGTCACGTAACATTAAGAGCATTCGCAGCTTTTGTATTCCTTTCCATGGCCTTTGATTCTTTAGACAGATGTCCCTACTAGGTTAAACTGTTTAAACTGAATATAAACCTTTGCTCCGCCTATCTAATGCTCAACCAGAAACCAAGATGGATGTATACAGTTTTGGTATGTTGATAAGCAACCCCCAAGGCGTCTGTAGCACCAAATACACAGAGTACTGCCTCTGTGCCCCTGAGCCAGCTTTTACTAGCAGATATGCTTACTGAGCGCCAGGCGATGCTACGTGCACTTCGGACACATTGCCTTATTCACCTCCCACCATTCCTACGAGGAGGGTACTATTCTTACTCCTATGTTATAAAGGAGGCTGTCAAGACACAGCAATGAAGCGTCTGGTCCAGTACAGAATAGCTGACAGGGCAGAGCTGGGATTGCTGGCTCCACCAAAGCACACATTTGAATCGTACCTGCTCTGAGGCCCAGAAGGGAGGGTGCCATTGTCAGGGCTGGGCCCAGGTAACTGTTCAGCAGTCCTATCTGGAGGCTCCGCTCTTCTTGTCACTGAATGCCAGTAACCATCACTAGGGTTAGAAGGCGCTGGAAACTTTTTAGGTTTTATTACAGTATGTCTTGAGGCCTCCCTGTGAATCCCCAAGCTGCACAGACGGTACTTATTAACAGGTTATTTCGGAGGGGTGTTTTTCACAGCTGCGTACATCATGTCAGAGTGTTTTCTAGGATCTAGTACCAAGTAAAATGGTTTTTCCTGATCAGTTGCTTCCTTTATAATCCGGCAGACAGTCCCATGACGGCCTTTCTGCATTGCTTTGGCCACTAGGATCACAAGTAGCAGCTCTGAAGCTCACTTTTGTCAACTTTATGGAACATTTTTGCTGTCCACAGAGTGGCTGACTGCTAAATTTGCCTGTAATTTGAAGTCCTTCACATATTTCTTTCCCTCCCTTCAGGCTAAACCCCTGTTCCATTCATCCTATCTAGTGGTACGCATCTCTGCATCACAGCTTACTTTGGGATGTGGTAGAAACATGTGTCAATAGCACAAAAATCATTTCATGTACACCAGAAACCACTGGGCATTTCACACTGGTTTCAGAATCAGACAGACCAGATCCGGATGTGGCTGGACAGTTACAAGCTTATTTGAGCTCTGTTTCTTCATCCCCAAAAGCAGGGAGAACAACCAGTAACAACTGCCCATTTCACAGGCTACCTCTGGGCATTTGAGTGCTTCAGGCATAATCTGAACCCAGTAAATTTTTCTTGACTGTTAATAACATTGTACCAGTAACTATTACTAATGTTGCCAGTTATCAGTTACAATTAATCATCCAAGAACAAAGGAGGTAAATACCACCATCACTACATTATGGATGAGTAAACTGATCCTGAGGTTAGCAAGTTGCCCACGAGGACACAGATAATAAGCAGCAGAGACACATCTCCGTGGCGGCACGGAGTGCATCTCTTCACAATGAGCAACAGTACTACTGTGTGCTTACTTCCACTGCTCCAGAATGCAAATCTGGGAGCCGAAATATGGAGGAAACCCAGAGTTTGTAAATTACTACTGCACGCAGCTCAGTGAAATTTTGTTTTTTGCACAAGGAGGTCAGGTCATGTTTGTTCCCCGCACAAGCCAGCCTCAGGCTAAATCAGCCACACAGGCTCAGCCCTCAGAACACAGTTTTAGCTTCTAGCCTCTTCAGTTAGTGAGTAGTGACCCAAGGAGATACTGTTGGGGTTAGGAGCCCCTGCCCTGCACCTCCCTGAAGGGGTGGATGATGCTCTCAGATGGTGAGAGGGCAATCCAGGAAGTTATTTGGAAAGCTGCACAAGGTGCCAGACCTGTTGTTCTAAATTTTATAGGAACAGAAATGAAAATGTCTCCCCCTCAATAACCATCCATGAGCATATAACTTGATCATTTCAGCAATGATGGAGATACAGTGAACTCTTTTTCTGATATCAAGTGGAAAATTTTAATCATTTCACTTTTTCCATTTTTCCCCCAACCATTTCATTTTTTCCTTTCTTCAGAAACAAAGAATGTCGGGGCACCTGGTTGGCTCAGTCAGAAAAGTATGCAACTCTTCACCTAAGGGTTGTGAGTTCGAGCCCCATGTTGGATGTAGAGATTACTTAAATTAAAAAAGAAAGAAAGAAGGAAAGAAGGAAAGAAGGAAAGAAGGAAAGAAAGAAAGAAAGAAAGAAAGAAAAAGAATATCCTCAACATTTCAAGTGACCTGGCTTAGAAGAGTCGATGAAGGCTACTGAAAAGCAGCAAGGGAAAAGCATAACACCTTTCCTGATTTTTCAAGTTATGTATCTTTTAAAACCCTGAAATTTAACTTGATGGTGCTTATTATTTTTAAAAAAAAATTTTTTTTTCAACGTTTTTATTTATTTTTGGGACAGAGAGAGACAGAGCATGAACGGGGGAGGGGCAGAGAGAGAGGGAGACACAGAATCGGAAACAGGCTCCAGGCTCTGAACCATCAGCCCAGAGCCTGACACGGGGCTCGAACTCACGACCGCGAGATTGTGACCTGGCTGAAATTAGACGCTCAACCGACTGCGCCACCCAGGCGCCCCGATGGTGCTTATTATTAACAAGGCCTCTGACCCTATTTTTGGCTGTGGTAATTTGTAGTCAGCTCAAGTAGGATTTGAATTGGCATCGGGGGATGTTGTGCGTGGATGGGCCACGTAAGAGAGTCAAACTCCGTGTTTCTGATTGCTTAAAGTATGGGAATCAGTATTTGTGAATTTCCACTTTCCCGTTTACTTCCAGATACAGATGTAAAGCTCTGGGATTAAATTTTTAAGGTCTGCCAGTGTGAGATGCCAGACTGTGTCTGTCTCTGTCCCTCTCCCTCCCTGAAGAACCTCTGATGTGGGTATTCTGAAGCCAAATCTGGAATGTCACATTCTGAGAGAGCTCTTGTGTTGTGGCAGGACACTGGGACGGGCTCCCTGATTCTTGCCACGGAACACTTGAAGCAATTATTCCTAGGATATTCAGTCACTACGTCTTAGCTTGCAGAAGGAAGAACAAGGTCAACGGAACACACTTTTAGGAGGAGTGGGTGGTCACTGAAAGTAATTTACTTGGACAGGAAAACTGTCATGTTAGTCAAAACTTAGTGACTTTAGCAATTAAAATAAGGAAAAATTAAAGATGACAAACTTACTCAGAGCCAGGGAGGAAGAGAACTACTTTTGTAATAAATATTTACAACAAACATTAAAATCAAATATGTCCCCTTCCTCCCCATACCTCTCCCCTGCCACCAAAGATTCTCTCCTTGAGCAAACCTTAGGTGGGGTCCTCTGCATCTTCTTCCCAGCCAGACCTCCACTTTTGGGCTTCCATGTCTGTCTTTGCATTGATTGATTTTAGTTGGAATCCTGCTAAGTTGGTTTAGCCAGAATCTCCTACCGTCAGGATGTGATCACCGTTGATATCTGATCAGGTGCCTCAACTTCCACCGTCTCCAGGTGACTTCCACCTGCTCCTTGGCTACAAATCCCCCCCTTCCTCATTGTATTCAGAGTGGAGCTCAACCTCTCCCCGAGTAGTGTATAACCTCCACTGCAGTCATCTCTTGACCACAGTCTGCCCTATCATTCTTCAACAAGTGCCCAAATAACTTTTACTCTAATACCCCCACCCCACCCCCGGCCACCACCTAAAATTCCAAGAACAACAGGAGATGTGCTCTTGGCAGATGGGCTTGAAGCATGACCACAAGCTGGAAAATCCTTTTCAGTAAAACGCTCCTAATTAAACCACAATTTGTTCCAGAATTATAAACTGCACTGAGCAAATGATTAGAAATAAAGTGACAGAGAAGACATGTATCTGAAGAAGCAGGTCGAGGAAAGAATGTTTTGAGCTATTGCTATCTGGAGATGGTAGTCCAAGTTGAACAGAGTCATTGAAGGGAAAGGAACCTCAAAGGACTTCCATGGAATTTCCCTCTGAATATACACATTTCCTACTTCAGTAATTCAGCTTTTAAAAATGCCTGCTTTTACACCAGCTGCATGCTGTATCACTCCCTTACATTTTGTCTTCTGTAACAGCTTATATTTGGGCCTCAAAGACACAGTCCCAATGGATCTTAGGGCCAATCCTGGCTCTTTCGCTTCTTGCAGTCTGCAAAAAGTGCAGAAATTACTGAGACATGTATACAAAGTCCACTGCTATCACCCAGAGAATTCTATAGTGAGACGAGAGCTATAGAAAACTGCAGATCCAAAGGCTTAGCATCATTCTACACTGAAGGGAGCGCTAACTGCATCAGGGATAAGGGAGAGGAGGCAGGAGCAGACAGGGAGAGCCTTCAAACCATGAGGCAGAACTAAGACCTGTGAGGGGAGAGAGGAAGGGTCTCCACCAGGTGGATGGAAGCCCTGGAGCAAGGACTCCCACCAGCCTCATCTGGGGCAGAAAAGGAACGGTTCCAGAATCTCTTCCAGGTCACTCACAGGCTGGGGATCTCAGCATGAATGTCATCAGCAGCTGCAGCAGCTAGAGGTTGTCTGGTGACACACAGCTAGCGGCAGGGTCCCCCGGAAGGAGACGTAAGTGGCATACCTCCACGGCTGCCACAGACAGGACCTCTTGCTAACCATTCTCCAGAGCCCCCCACAGAAGGACCTCCAGTTACAGCTCCTTGGTACCCTTAGAATTCCTTAAACATTAGGAACCACTTAAAATAGGAAAAAAAAAAAAAAAGAGTCCCAGATGTGTAGCTAAGGATCACTGGGATCACTGGAGGTGCTTAATGAATGAATTCCCTGCTGGAGATAGAGCAGCAAATAAAAACAAAGTATCTGCTCTTATGGCTTATATTCTAGGGGGAATTTTGACAATGAACAAAAAACAATCTATCAGAACTGATAAATATGAAGGAAAAAAACCCCAAAAACCTAAAAGGGTAATGTCTGTGTATGTGAACATGTGCGCACGTGCATAAAGAGCTCACAGAAGAGCAGTCCAGAGAGGGAGCTGCAAGTGCAAAGGCCCCGAGGATTGTGTGCCTGGTATTTTCAGGGAACATCCACGGCTCAGTGAAGTGGCAGGTCACATAGGGGGCTTATAAGCTATGGAAGGAATTCAGAAATTATTTGAAATGAGGTAGGAAGCCACTGAAGGTTTAACCAGAAGACAGGTATACACTCACTCACATTCTAAAAATATCCCTCTTAATTATTTCTCACAATGGCCCTGCAAGGTAGGTGTTATCATCCCCACTTTTCAGATAAGGAAGCTGTGGCTTAATGCTCAGTGGGTTTAAGACTGGCTTATAGTGCCATTTTTTGAGTAGCAAATCCAAAGTTAAAGATAATTTCTGTTTAACTCCAAACCTATGCCCTTAACCAACTATGTGTATTTCAGACTTTTCAAGAAAGAGCTCTCTTGTAAAGATTTTACCCTAAATACCATGTAGTACAAACCCTTTCTTTATTTGCAAACAATATCCTGGCGACCTGGCTTGGGGGAGTATCCAAAAACTAGGCTCCTTTTTGTACTTCACAGAGTTAAGAGGATCATCCGCCCTTTTAGGTACTTGGGAGAAGAAGATCTACAGAAGAGCAGGAGAGGAGCCAGCAAAGTGTCATCAGGGAAATCCTTAGTAGAAAGAGCACGTTGGCCTGCCACCTGGGAAAGCCATATTAGCTCAACCCACACACTTCATTACATGTTTCGGACACACTATCATTTCAGAGCAATTATTTGCTATCTATGGCCTTAAGACTAAGTGTAAAAACCATGTGTTTATTAATCTATCAATATTAAGTATTAAGAGACAGGCTTCCCTACTGAGGATATTTCTTGTCTATTTTCATTGGTTGAAAGAAAATATTATGCTCCTTCCATAGAGTACATTGTACCTAGTTGGTGTTTTTTTCCCCAAAAAACTAAAGTCTAAAGAAGTCCTGATTAATACTTTTCAATAGGCGGATACTTATTGACTATAAGGTAGAGGTATTAGTGTTCTGAGGAGCACTAATGAGGCACTTATCTGCTGGGAGGGGCAAATATCTGAAAAATAAATTCTTTCCATCCTCATCTCCTTAAAAGAATCAAATTAAGAACTCCTGGATGTAGTAATGTAAATAATTATGGTCTGAGATACATACAGCACATAGGTTACTAAAAGACTTAAGTAGCTTTCATATATATATATGTGTGTGTGTATATATACATATGTATATATACATCTATATTCACACATACATATACATATATATGTGTGTGTGTATATAAATATTTAAAAATCATACATATCTTCAAAAAACTGTGTAGGGGAAGAAAAAAATTTTCCTTAATCCTCTTAGGGTCCCTGGCTGGGTCTGAAAATTAAACTGACAAAGACAGATTAGCAAAAGAAGAACATACACATGTATTTACTATAAGTTATATGTATGATTAAAAAGAAAACCATATGCCCCAAGTGCAGTCACTTACATTAAGACCCCATGTCAGAAAACCAAGACTTAATGCCTGACCTTACTGCAATTTCAATCTCCCTAAGTAATGTGACCTGTAACCAGCCAGCCTGGGGTTTTCTGGTCAGCACTAGTATGTAGTCCACTGATAGATGCCCTCCGTCCCCTCAGGAGGGCAACTTTGCCTAAAACAATGCATTCTTCACTAGTAAGTCCCGTTTTCTGTTTCCTGTTTGCTTTAAAAAACCTTTCCCTCCCTGCAGATCAACAGAGCCCCTTCCTGTTTGCTGGATGCTTAGATGAATTCATGAATTGTTGAACAAAGCCAATTTGATCTTCACATTTACTCAGATGAATTTTTTTTTTTTTTTAACACGAGACATGGGAGTCTGCATAAGAAAATGAAGACCAGAAAAAACGGTTAAATCTGAGTATTTCTGTATTAGGTATGATGAATAGTGTGGACGGTCATGTAGAAATATGATAGGTCAAGGAGTATGAGGTTAAGTGTAGTAAACTGGGGGATCTTAAGAAAGGCCTGTTTGTTCAGATTCTTCTCGGAGTACTTTGTCTTTGGAGATAAGGATGCTTCCTTCTTCCAGGTCGAAGGAGGGCACTTGCTATTTTCTCAAACTCCCTCAGGTTAAAACACTCAGTGCACTAACGTGCCATATTTTGAATGCTATCATTTGCACATGGCAGCCATTTCAAGGTCCAAGTCATGGGACAGGTAGCTGTGATTCACGTGTGTTCTCTTTATCAATCAGTTCTGGAGACAGGCTCCATCAGTCACTACACATTGAATAGTAGGCCACTCCTTAACTAATTTAGGCTTCTCTTTCCTCATCTGTGTAATGTGAGAAACAATCCCACTTAATCCTTACCACCAACTGAGGGTTTAAAGAGATGACTGAGGTCAAGTGCTTAGCACTGTGCCTGGCACACTGAAAGGGAAATAAAATCTATTATGTTGAACTCCCCTGGAAAAAGAAAAGTTTCTTTTCCTGAATGTTTTCCCCTCTTTATCTGCATCGTTTGGTTGGGGGAGGTTAGCTGTAAAGAACTTTAAATGCATTCATTTTTTTTTCTTTCCAAGGAAGTCTAGAACTCTTTGACGTTCTATGCCTCATGGTTCTCAAACTTGCGCTACACATCATCAGAATCACCCCAGAGAGCTCTGAAAACAAGGATTGCTGGAGACCACTCTCAGAGTTTCTGATTCGGTAGGTCTGGGGTGGGACCTGATAACTTGCATTTCTAGCAAGGGTTCCATGTGCTGCTGATCAGGGACCACACTTTGAGAACCACTGCAGGCTAGCACATGGAATCTTTCTGCTCAGCTGTGATTGGCTATGGCACCGGGGTGAGGGGTTTAACCACTGCAAGCCTTGGTTCTGCAATCTGTAAAAGGAGGCTAGAGACAGACCTAACAACAGGGTTCTTCTGGGCTTAAATGAAACAACCGTTTGTTCAACAGCGTTTAGACCATAACACCCTTTGTAGAGCACCTAGTGAATGCTCATCATGGAAGAAACTTCTACTGTAAGGACTAAAAAGCACCCTCCCTAAAAATCACCAAAATCAGGGATGCCTGGGTGGCTTAGTTGGTTGAGTGTCCAACTTTAGCTCAGGTCATGATCTCATAGTCCGTGAGTTCAATTCCCACATTGAGCTCTGTGCTGACAGCTCAGAGTCTGGAGCCTGCTTTGGATTCTGTGTCTCCCTCTCCCTCCCTCCCTCCCTCTCTCTCTCTCTCTCTCTCTCTCTGTCCCTCCCCCACTCACACTGTCTCAAAAATAACAACAAAAAAATTAAAAAAAAAAACCACCAAAATCAGTAACAACAACAAAAACATTTCCTCATAATGTTTAGGAACAGGGAATTCACTCGCATGAAGTGGAGTTTAAAGAAGTGCAATTTTATCACTCACTGCAAATACAAGTAATACACAAAATTCTGCTGTCTACTTTTTGAGGCTAATACCCTGACCCTGTAGGTACAATTCATTTTAAATGATCCAGAACCTGGGAATAAGACAAAAAATGGCTATATATCCTCTGGACACTGAAGAGAGCACTGTCTAAGAGGCCTAACCAAGGAGGATTTATTGCTATAGAACAGTGTACTTTTGTTCAACTTACTAGTTACTATTTTTTAGGGCCCAGATTCTTTGCAGAGTAAGCTAGATAAGTTGCCATTGTTTTCTGTTCCACAGAGATGCATGTGATTTGTGTCTGGTAGAAAAGACAACCGCTAGTTTAGTTTTATTGCTGCACAGGACAGTAACCAGTTCTGTGTCTACTTGACAAAACTTGTGTCCACTTTCCTCTCCTGACTATACGTAGTTGACCTTGAACAGCATGGGTCCACTTATATGTGGATTTTTTTTTTAAATAAATGCAGTACAGTACTATAAATGTGTTTGCCTCAATTTTTTAAAAATATTCACTTTTGAGAGCAAGTGGGGGAGGGGCAGAGAGAGAAGGAGACAGAGAATTCCAAGGAGGCTCCATGATGCTACCTCCTAGTGTGGAGCCCAAGACAGGACTCAAACTCACAAACCATGAGATCATGATCTGAGTGGAAATCAGGAGTCCAGGTGTTCAGCCGGAGCCATCCAGGAGCCCCCTAGTATTTTCTTAATAACATTTTTTTTTTCTAGCTTAGTTGATTGTAAGAATACAGTAGGTAATACATATAACATACAAAATATGCGTTAATCAACTGCTTATATTATCATTAAGGTTTCTGGTCAGCAGCAGGCTATCAGCGGTTAAGTTTTGGGGGAGGCAAAAGTTAGTTGTGCATTTTTCACTGTATGGGGGTCACTGCCCCAAACCCCAGGTTGTTCAGGGTTAACAGTACAATTTTCTACCTCCAGTGCTCTTAGAACTAGCTTTATCATCCTGCTGGTGTCCTCATTGAGGGGTTAAATAAATCTTGAAGCCAAAATACTTTCTATGAGGGTTGTGGTTTTAGTTTTTTTGAAAATTATATTTGGAAAATTCTTCACTTCACTGATGAACAGCCTGGGGTGTGTAGGCTGCCTGGGCCTTTTGGAGTTTCACTGCATGGCCCTCGACGTGATTTCAGAGCTGTCCTGGAAAGAGGCCAAAGTCAGCCTGTCCCACTCAGCCCTACTTCAGGTTGGTACTGATTCTGCACTTTGATACTCCACTGGGTCTGATAACTGCAGTAATGGTTTCCCTTACCCTGGCAGATTCCGTATGCGTGTGTGTTAGGTGAGGGGGCTGGAGGGAGAAGGGGGAAGGAGCTACTATAAAGACCAAGGTTTTGCCATAAAAAGACAATCCACCAGGGCTCCTTGCTTCAGTTACAATAAAGTCCCATGGGTGAGAAAAAGGGGTGGCCCCCACCAGGGGATCTCTGATGTGGGAAGGGTGGGGCCTGAGGTGAGTCATGTATGAAACACTTAAATCTCTGTTCTGGCTGCCATCAAGAAGAAATGGCTGAAGTAAACTGTAGATTCCAACGAAGTGAGAGCAGAACTCTTTCTGTGTGTTGGGAAAGGAGGATGGTATTTTAAACTCTGGTTGTAGTTTGAGCTTGTGGTCTAGAACCATGCTGTTCAATAACATAGGCAGTGGCCACGTGGAGTTAAGTATGTTTTAATTAAAATTAATAACCCAGTTCTCTCAATCCCACCAGCCACATTCATTCATTCATTCATTCATTTATTTATTTATTTATTTATTTATTTATTTATTTATTTTCAACGTTTATTTATTTTTGGGACAGAGAGAGACAGAGCATGAACGGGGGAGGGGCAGAGAGAGAGGGAGACACAGAATCGGAAACAGGCTCCAGGCTCTGAGCCATCAGCCCAGAGCCTGACGCGGGGCTCGAACTCACGGACCGCGAGATCGTGACCTGGCTGAAGTCGGACGTTTAACCGACTGCGCCACCCAGGCGCCCCCCACCAGCCACATTTTTTTTTTTTTATTTATATATGAAATTTATTGTCAAACAATTTTTTTAATGTTTATTTTTGAGAGACAGAGATAGACACAGAGCACAAGCAGGGGAGAGGCAGAGAGAGAGACACACAAAATCTGAAGCAGGCTCCAGGCTCCAGGCCCTGAGCAGTGAGCACAGAGCCTGACACGGGGCTCGAGCCCACAAGCTGTGAGATTATGACCTGAGCTGAAGTTAGACGCTTAACCGACAGCCACCCAGGCACCCCTCACCAGCCACATCTGAAGTGCTGGACAGCCACACTTGGGAATGGGCAACACAGATATCGACCCCGTCTGTCATGCAAAGCTCTGTTGGTGACCACTCAGCTAGAAGGGCAACAGAATATTCTTTAGGATAAAGCTCTGTTAAATTTTCAGTACATTCATTGCCCTTCAGAGTCATACAAACATGAAGGTCTCAAAAGACTCTGGCTCCCTTTTTACCTCAAACTCTCACTTCCAAACTGTTCAGGGAGAGAAAGGACTAAAATTTTCTGTTTGGCTTGTTTGGCTTGAGAGGGAGAAATTTTTTTTTTTTTTTTTAATTTGGGGAAGAGGCATGTGGAAAAGAGGAAGTAGATAAATTAGAAAAGGACTCTGAGGGAGAGATTAAAAAAGAAAAGAGGGGTGCCTGGGCAGTTTAGTCAGTTGAGCATCTGACTCTTGATTCCAGTTCAGGTCAGGATCCCAGGGTTGTGGGATCAAGTCCCAAATTGGGCTTGCATGGAGCATGGAGCCTGAGATTCTCTCTCTCTCTCTCTCTCTCTCTCTCTCTCTCTCTCTGCGCCCCTCCCCTGCTCATCCACACTCTCTCAAATAAAAGAAAAAAAAAGAAAATTAGAGAAACAGGAACATGTATCTTAGTGGAAAAGGGGGGCAAAAGGAGAAGACCATGGGAAACACTATCTGGCCAGGTTGGCTAATGAAGTTTGTTGAGCATGATCTCTGACGTTTAATCTTGAAGTGTGCCCTGTTGTGGGTCCAGCCCTCCTCGGCTACCACCAAATCTTAAATGAAAGATTCTTGGGATTTGATGATATATGCAAAGGATTTAGAGAGTGAAATAAACCAGAGCAGGGAACAGTCCTGAGAACAGAGAGGTAAGAAGGCACTGAGGATTGGGGCGCCTGGGTGGCGCAGTCGGTTAAGCGTCTGACTTCAGCCAGGTCACCATCTCGCGGTCCGTGAGTTTGAGCCCCGCGTCGGGCTCTGGGCTGATGGCTCGGAGCCTGGAGCCTGTTTCCGATTCTGTGTCTCCCTCTCTCTCTACCCCTCCCCGTTCATGCTCTGTCTCTCTCTGTCCCAAAAATAAATAAAAACGTGGAAAAAAAAAAAAAAAAAAAAAAGAAGGCACTGAGGATAGGAGTCATCACCAAGAGTATGTAAGCATGTAGGAATTCTAGGAAAGACTGGGGAGGGCCTGGCATAGCCAGGGGGATGGGGGTCTTCAGCCGTTTAACAGGTTATTAAAGGAAAGTCAGGAGACTGAGTTAGAGACATTTGGGTCACACGTGTTCTAAAAAGTATTGCTATTTCTCTCTTTGGCAATAGAAAAATCACCGCTTTGGTTTTTTTTAACTTTTTTTTTGAAATCTGCTTTAAAGATTTAATAATAAGCATCCCTTAGGACACAAAATCTATTTTGCATTTAAGTAGCTTATAAGTAAAGTTACATAAAAAACAGATGTAGAGGGGCGCCTGGGTGGCTCAGTTGGTTAAGCGTCCGACTTCATCTCAGGTCGTGATCTCATGGTTCGTGGGTTTGAGCCCCACATCAGGCTCTGTGCTGACAGCTCAGAGCCTGGAGCCTGCTTTGGAGCCTGTGTCTCCCTCTCTGCCTCTCCTCCACTCTTACTTTGTCTCACTCTGTTTCTCAAAAATAAATAAATGCAAAAAAAATTTAAAAAACAGATGTAGAAATGGCACAGGGATACAATAAGAGGCTACCGTGCAGGCTGCTGTGTCTCTAACAATTTTGCCCACCTCCAAAGAAACACAGAAATAATACAATAATGCTTAAATGCAGTTGCGCTGATTACACTTATTGGCAAAATAACATGTACTTTAAAAATCGTCACCAGTTGATGCTGCTTTTTTTCTGACCTAGGGAGGGTTCACCCACAGCTTGACAGACTCTCCTGCCTTCTTTAAACAAGCATGTGGAACGTCATTTAATATTTGGCTGCTCCTTCAGGCCATTATGATAATGTTAGTTGTCATATGGTGCTAAAGGCATTTATGTCCCTTCATAAACGGTCCCTTTGCTATGACGCCTTTGGGGCGCTTGGGCTGTGTTTTCTCCAGTTTCTGTTCCTCCCACTTGCTATCAGCTGTTGTTTCTCACTGCTGTTCACACTCACTGTGGAAACGAACCTTTTCTGCTTGCACTTTGTTGCCTTCAATATTTTGGTGGTCGTGGGTCCCAAGAACTGAATCTTACAGGACTGGGAAACAGTAATAAAAAAGTGGCTACAGTCCAACTCGAAGTACTGTGGCTTTCTTGTTTGATATGTTATGAAGAAAGGCATTTGCTTTATTGAAACTTTTTTTTTGCTGAAAATCTTGATATCACTTAACGTTGAAAGCTGAGCAAGATTGTATTCAATACGTGTTCAAGATTTTCAGAGGGACCCGGGTGAAAAGCAAATGCCTTTAGAAGCCCAGGTAATCAGTATTTCCTAAGTATGAGTGAGAGGTGATGATTAATAACCAAAGAAAATCACCCCGAGAAATAAAAATAGTTCAAGCGATAATGAACCTCTAGTTCATCAAACCACATTTCGGTCAAAAAAGTGTAAAAATAGTACTTTTTTTCTCCAATATGTCTCTGCTTATATGACAGTAGGCAAGATACTCAGCCAGTGGTTACATTTAATCTCTTCAAAATGACCTTCTCTGAATTATTAGAGGCCATGCAGTGTATTTAAATAATCCTAAAGGTTTCCAGTGCTTGCAGTGCTGCCTTCGGAAACTGCCAATCTTTGGGACACTCTGGTGTATTCAGGGAGTGAAGTCCTACCAGTTCATAAGAACGGGCAATGGTGGGGTGCCTGGGTGGCTCAGTCGGTTAAGCGTCCGACTCTTGACTTTGGCGTAGGTCACGATCTCACAGTTTGTGAGTTTAGGCCTCAAACTGGGCTGCGCTGGCAGTGTGGAGCCTGCCTGGGACGCTCTCTGCCCCTCCCCCACTCACACTCTCTTTGAAAATAAACAAATTTTAAAAAATTAAAAAAATAAAAAAGAAAGAGAGGACAATGGCTATTATCTTAGTGACTCTAGTCCCCGATCTAGACGTGGTTTACTTGGGAGAAGCACCTGTAAATGTGTCTAAGCCAGTCCTGGGTTTCCTTGGCCACACTGAATAAAGTAGAAACAAGTAGCCAATTGCAGTAACTTACTTTGTATTAAGTTTGAACTCCATCAAACTATTGACATGGGTCATTTTTTTTTTTTATTAAAAGATGAAAAATGTCATACGACTTGTCCTAATATTTTCAATCTGTTGAGGCTCAGATCCCCACACAGATCTTCAAGATTATCAAGTACCCTCACCATTTCACTTATCAAGAAAAGGAACAAACAACAAAACCAGACTGCACTGGAACCACTTCTAACTCAAATCCTTTGTAACGCTACATCTGCAGTGAGTTTGGCAGTTGCATGTGTCCTGGTAGACCCCAGAGACAGCAAGATAAGTAAAGTGTGGTCTTTGACCTCAAGAAACTCAGAGTACAATAGGAGACATAAAAACAACAAATAAAATGTGAATGCAGTGTATAGTGTACAAGGGTAGGTAGGTTAGTGGTAACAAAAAGGAGTTACCAATTCTTATTCAATGGTTCAAGGAAGGTATCAAAGAGGTGGAGATTTCTCAACTGGGTTTTGAAGGATGAGGAGGAGTTTACCAATCAAACTAGGAGGAACAAGTGCATTTTGGAAAAAGGAACAGCATGCACAAAGCATGTAACGGAAAAGTATCTTGGAATCGCCGGGGGATTTTTATGGCTAACACAGAGAGTGTAAGGAAACTGGTGGGAAACAAGTCTGTAGAATGAAGGGGGACCCAGATTAAGGACGGCCTTGTAGTTCGCTTTATTCCACAACAGGGAATCATGGAAGCATCTGAAACACAGCAATCACAAGTTCTGATTTATATTTTCAAAAGATTAAAGAGAAAGAAATAGGAAAAAGACAAAGAAAACTGCCCAGAATTAGTAGTGGTTGCCTCCAGGTGGCAGAATATTTTGTTTCTTCTTATAGCAGCATGTGGCTAGCTGTTCCTTCTGGGAAGGAGTAAATTTTGTCATACATATAGCTGTCACTTCAATATTTTAATTCAATACTAGGAAGAGTAACCACATTGGGGCCAATCCTTTGCCTTTCTCAATTTTGTTTACTTACAAAGCAACCATGTATAAATCTAGAGGATATTATGATACACGGTTTGGAAAAACCAAGTCAACAAGTACAGTCACGCCAGCCCACAGACCTTATAAAAAGCCCTGACAATCTGAACCGCTGAGTGGGCCAGCACAATTAGCCACCACATACATTTCACCAACTTCAAGAGGAACTAATTCTTTTTTTTTTTTTTGACTTAAAAAAAATTTAAACCCAAGTTAGTTAACATATAGTGTAATAATGATTTCAGGAATAGAATCTAGTGATTCATCACTTACATGTAACACCCAGTGCTCATCCCAACAAGTGCCCTCCTTAATGCCCATCACCCATTTAGCCCATCCCCCCATCCACCTCCCCTCCAGCAACGCTCAATTTCTTCTCTGTATTTAAGAGAGGCTTGTCTTCGTTTTTATCTTGTTTTTGCTTCCCTTCCCCTATGTTCATCTGTTTTGTATCTTAAATTCCACATATGAGGGAAATCATATGATATTTGTCTTTCTCTAATTTCACTTAGCATAATACACTCTAGTTCCATCTACTTTTTGCAAATGGCAAGGTTTCATTCTTTTCATTGTATACATAAACCACATCTCCTTTATCCATTCGTCAGTGGATGGACATTTGGGCTCTTCCCATAATTTCGCTATTGTGGGTAGCACTGCTATAAACACCAGAGCGCACGTGCCCCTTTGAATCAGCATTTTTGTATCCTTTGGACAAATACCTCGTAGTACAATTACTGGGTCATAGGGTAGTTCCATTTTTTAAAAAAAACATTTCTTTTAATTTTTATTTATTTTTGAGACAGAGAGAGACAGAGCATGAACGGCAGAGGGGCAGAGAGAGAGGGAGACACAGATTCTGAAGCAGGCTCCAGGCTCTGAGCCATCAGCCCAGAGCCCGACGCGGGGCTCGAACTCACAGACCGCGAGATCGTGACCTGAGCTGAAGTCGGACGCTTAACCGACTGAGCCACCCAGGCGCCCTGGGTAGTTCCATTTTTAATTTTCTGACGAACCTCCGTGCTGTTTTCCAGAGTGGCTGCACCAATTTGCATTCCCACCAGCAGGGCAGAAGGGTTGCTCCTTCTCCACACAAGAGGAACCGATCCTGACTTTACATGAAGTCTTAACAAGTTTCACATTTCACTTTGCCTCAGAGGGAACAACTTCATCACCTTCTCTCCCTCAAGTCACCTCAAATTCAAGTACAGTCTAAGAAAAAAAGATGTGCTTACAATTGCTAATGAGGCTTCACTTTACTAACCTAAACTTTGTGAACAGATTGGTGGCCCCAAGCCCCTGCTCTATAGAAGGTCTGGAGCCACTGTCACCTTGCAAGGGCACAAACAATAAATGACAGAAATAGGGGCAAGCAAAGCTTGGGTCCAGTTGTTCCACATGAATGGAAAGAGCAAAATAAATGACTAGCACAAAGTCCAATCACTATTCCTTTTATAACAAATACAAAGTTTTGCATGGAAAGTCTGCCAAAAGCACTTCATTAAGCAACAACTGTTACTACATGAACCCATCTGTAAAACCAGGACAATAATAGCAACAACGTTAAAAGGTTGTTGTGAAGAATTAAACAATAATATACACAAGTGCTTAGAAGACTGTCTGGCACACAGTGAGCACTCAATAATTTACAGCATCATTATCATTATTGTATCTGGCACATGGTAAGTGCTCAATAAATTACAGTATCATTACCCTTATATCTCAAAACTTGCCTCTTTCCAACTATTCCAACTTATAAATCTCACTGGTACTCTTACTTATGTCAAAGACTGTTTACTCAATACTAAAATTAAAATGAAGTAATTGTAAGAATGTTTTGAGAGAAAAAATTAGTAACACTTCTTTACCTCTTCATATCTGTCAAAAACGGCTCCTTCTTGCAAAAAGGAAGGAACTTCCTTTTGCCAGTTAAATTCATAAGGTTTGGCCATGATTATATTCAAGACCTAAAAATGAAAAAGAATATCTCATTAGCATACAAAATTTAAAAACAAGTAAAGATCAAAGGTTAATCACTTTATATGTTTGTGAAAGCTTTTCTTCATACACACAGAATAAGCCCATAAAATGTCTCTTTTTCCTTCTTTATTTCATCTGATTCCATCTTCCCTCCTCCTTGTCTCAAAACCTGGGGAAATATAGTTGACGCTTGAATAACATGGGTTTCAACTGGATGCATCCACGTATACAAGGATTTTTTTAAATAAATTATAGCATAGTACTTAAACATATTTTCTCTAAAGATTTTCTTAACATTTTTTCTCTAGCTTACATTATTGTAGGAATACAGTATATACCACATGTAACATACAAAATACGTGTTAACCAATTGTTTATGTTATTGGTAAGGCTTCTGGTCAATGGTAGGCCATCAGCAGTTAAGTTTTGGTGGAGTCAAAAGTTATGTATGAAGTTTTGAACACGTGGAGAGCTGGAGCCCCTCTAACCCCCATGTTGTTCAAGGGTCAACTGTGATATCAACAAAGAGGTGATCAACCAGAGGTGATCATTTGGGAAGCTTCCCCTCCCTCTTCCCATCATATAAAATAATAAGATACATATTTTAATCAGATGGCATCAGATAAAAGAAAGAAATCATGAACCTGACCCTATTTATAGGAGAGGCCTGTTGAAAAGGGGTGGATGGTTACACAAGCCTACACTATGAGCCTGAAGGTGGATACATGGACAGAAGTTGATGCCTGGATGATGGGTCACAGAATCAAGGAGGAAGAGCTGGAATTTTTAATTGCTCTTGGTTCTCACAATAACCCTTTCATCCCTTCCTCACTTGGGCCAGTGAGGGGACTACAGAATGTCTGCTTTGTAGCACAGGCAGCATGTATGACATTGAAAGAGAATGTAGGCACTCTTCAGGGTGGCTGCCTGCACTCAGGAAAAAGTGAGTGTTTCTTAGCATCAGGCACCATCCTGTACCTGTACTAGCTGTGAGCAGGACATCTTAAATGAAATGTCAGCATCCAACCAGGAATCACCAAATATTTAAGCAATGCCAAGAACATGGAGGACTGACACCAAACATAATAAATAGAACTTACACCCAAAAAAATAGAGCTAACCAAATGGACAGAACCTGACTTTGACTTAAGCACAGCTAAGTGTGGAAGGAAAAAGTGCATTCAGTTCCAAAAACATAATTAACTTAATATTCTAGTAATTTCAAAAAAGATTGTTGAAATCAAACTCTGAACAGGTGAGCCTGAATTATAAAGAGAACTCAAATGAAGTGGTGAGCCAAGGGATTCTCATAGAACTCAACACAAAAAGAAAGCACAATGGAAAAATTTAGAGAGGTGGAAAATGAAAACCAAAGGTTGACCACCCACCCAGCAGAACAAATTCTTCTATTACAAGGAAAGAAAGCCAGCAGAAGGATGGGATTAATCACAGCAAAAGTGGAAGAACACTTCTGAAATCTGAGTATCTACATGTTCAGTTTTGAGTCCTCAATGTGAATATCTGAGTCCTCAATTGAAAAAAAATCCACTGATGCAAGAAGTAGAAATGGTGGGGTTGGTGGGGGGGGCGGGTAAGATACACACACCTAGACATACCTTTGGGTGACAAGGAGAACAAAAAACACGAAGTTCCAGAGATCGGTATCCATTCAAATAAAACTTTAATTTTTAAGAGAAAATAAAGATATTTATGGACATGCAAGGTATCAGAAAGATTTAATGACCTACTCTGAAAGATTTGGGATAGTATTGTCCTCTGTCAAGAAGAAAAATAAATATAGAGAAGGGATATGGGAAGTAATAGAGAAAAAGAAGAAAAAAAGAGCAAGCTTACTCTTAAGTTTTACTTACTATACAAAAGAAATGTAAAGAAATGATCATAATCTAGCTTCCAAATTCCTGATTATATCAGCATAGAGGTTGGAGCAGCTGACGTGGTCAGAAGGCAGGAAGAATGGATCAAAGGGAGGTAAACCATTTTAGGAGTGGCGTGTAAGTATGTAAGAATCTATACGTTGGCAGAAAAATAGAAGTTTAAGAATTTTTCTGTAAGAAATTAAAAATGGAAAGTAAAACTTGCACACTATTAGAGGGGAAAATAGAACAAAGAAACAGGAGTCCCCTTTAAAAAGAAAATAAGTGGGAAGGAGAGAGAAAAAAAAACACATTATAAATAGAAAACATGGGGCGCCTGGGTGGTTCAGTCAGCTTAGGTCATGATCTCGCAGTTTGGGGGTTCGAGCCCTACATCGGGCTCTGTGCTGACAGCTCAGAGACTGGAGCCTGCTTCGGATTATGTATCTCCCTCTCTCTGCCCTTCCCCCAGTCACGTTCTGTCTCTCTGCCTCAAAAATAAATAAAATTAAAAAATAATACAATAAATGGAAAACACAAAATAAAATGACAACATATCTCTATAATACATATGAATTGGCTAACTTCACTTACCAAAAAAAAAAAAAAAAATTCAGAGGCTTTTACATTAGGTAGCATTATGGTTGTTTACCAGAAATATTTACAAAATAAAAACGATATAGGAAGCTCAAAAATGAAGGGATGAAAAAAATTGATCTCACAGGTACATGCTCAGAAGGAAAGAAAGCAGGTATCACAGGAACGTATCAGACAAAATAGATTCAGGGAAAACAAGAGACCCTGATAAATCATATTGAGAAAAGGGATGATCAAAATTATTGAAGTCATTAACATTAAAGCATGTGACTACAAAGCATCAGAACATATACTGAAAAATTGCTAAAATACAGAGAAATTTGGCAAAGTCACAAACACATTAGGAGACCATAATTCTCAGAAATTAATAGAACAAAACAAAAATGCAAGAATATTGAGGATTTGAATATTACACTTACTAGTTTAACCAAAACAATTAAAAAAAATTTTTTTAACGTTTTTATTTATTTTTGAGACAGAGAGAGACAGAGCATGAGCAGTGGAGGAGCAGAGAGAGAGGGAGGGAGACACAGAATCTGAAGCAGGCTCCAGACTCTGAGCTGTCAGCACAGAGCCCCATGCAGGGCTCAAACTCACAGACTATGAGATCATGACCTGAGCTGAAGTCGGAAGCCCAACTGACTGAGCCACACAGGTGCCCCCAAACCAAAACAATTTAGATGACTTAACATATTTTAAATATGATACTGAGTTTAGATATAACCTTCCCTCTTTATATATACATATGAAATATATAACATTGAGTCCTCAATATATAACATGTAATTATTATATAGTATTATTATCTATGTTCTTCACTTATTTTTATATTGCAGCTACTCCCCACACATATAAAAATCTCAAAATTGAATCTTAATGGGGCCAGAGGAAACCTCAGCATTTTTCAAAAGGCAGACGTTAAGGTGGCCATGCTCACTAGCCACAACTAGGCCAGAACTTACAAATTAATGAATGCATAAAATCTATACACAAATTAAACACAAACTTACACAGACTTCTAAATAATTGAGTTAAGCAGAAAAGTCAAAGCAGAAATTACACCTTTCTTAAAAATGAAAGGTGGGAGCATTACACGTCAAAATCTAGGGATGTCATATGTAGCCAAAAATAATTTTAAAACGATCAGTAAAAGTTAATTGCTTTCTGCAGTGCCTGGGTCGTTCAGTTGGTTAAGCCTCCAACTCTTGATCTCGGCTCAGGTCATGATGTCATGGTTCATGTTCATGAATTTGAGCCCCATGGTGGGCTAGGTACTATCAATGTGGAGCCTGGTTGGGATTTTCTCTCTCTCCCCCTCCCCCACCCATGCTTGCGCTTTCAAAATAAACTTTATAAAAAGTTAATTGCTTTCCGAATAGTCATATATTAGGTAAACATTTGGCAAGTGTTGGGGCAAGTGTCGGGGAGAGAGAAGTATGGGTGAAGAAAGAGAATGAGGAAGAAGTATAAATTCACAATGTTCATGATAACAAGGAGGTGTAATTACAAAGAGGATAGAAAACACTAATACTACATATATCTTTAACCCAGATATCTGAAAACCTATATAAAGTGGATGGGTTTTTCAAAGTTAAAATAAAGTCGACCCAAAAAAGAAGAAACTGAACAGTGACCTTGGAAAACTGAAAAACATAAAAGATTAGACCCAGACAGGTTTACAGATGAGTTCTATCAAATTGTCAAGGAAAAGGCAAATCCCACATACTTACCACTCTCCCAGGACATAGAAAAAAAGTAAATTACTACCTGACTCATTTCACAAGTCCATGATCAGGTCCTGACAATGACACCATAAGGTTAACAAAACACCAACCAACCTTAGAGTTCAATTCTCACAGAGAAAAAATTCTAAAATATGAATAGATCTATCCTAGAATGTTGCTAAATGAAGAATTTGGGATATTTCATCACTGAAAGCAGATCAATGTGATTCACTAGCTAAAGAGATTAAGGACAGAAGTCTGGTACGTGCATATCTTAGCATACCTTGCAAGCTGAAATCAACCTGAGTGTGAAAGGTCTCTAACACATACCATTCAATAAAAATAGTAAGTCCCAGAATGATATGAAATATGAACAGTGTGATACCATTTACCTAAATCCACAACTACAGAAGGATATGAACAGTGTAATACCACCTACGTAAATACACACAAGACAAACCCATATATTTCTCTACGTATGTATTTGTGTATGTGAATAAATAATTAAAAAACCTGGAGATGTATGACTCTACCTACTTCTGGGAAGGACATAAAGACTGGGGCTGAAAATGAAGGTATCTTTAGTATGATCTCTGTGGTGGACATTTTTATTATAGGAATATATTCCTGCATTTATGTGCCGCTTGCGTAAATAAGAATGCAAATTTCAAAAAAGGAAAACAAAAAAAAAAGCCCACATATAGGCAGATGCAGTTATTCTTTAGTCCTAAACAATTTAAAGCAGAAGAAAGAACAACATAGTAGGTCATGTTTCGAGGTAGCTTCCTCACAATGGCAATCGTTGCTGTTTGGAGGAGGAACGATTCCATTAGTCATTAGTGACCAGGCTAAAAGCTGTTGAAAGCATGAAGGTCATGCTAACCAGCCCAGCTGAGGTAGGTAGCAGCCCTCCATTAATTAGCACCAAGGCTTCCCATGTAAATAAAGTCACGAAGATGAGCCAGGCAGCAGACAATGGGAGAAGGCAGAGATGCTTTGTCAGGTCCATGACTCTGCCCCAAAATGACTGTAATTGGGTCTCTCTTCCTACTTCTCTCAGTTCCTATCAGTTTGTCTTTTCTCTGTGTCTTCCATGTCTATTTCCCAGTGTCTGTATTGGGGATGGACGGACACACACACACACACACACACACACACATATAGGGCCCCTTCACTCGAGGTGGCTTAGAAGCAACCTTCTGGTACAGTGATGTACATTCATGCTTTCTATGCCATAAAACAGATCTGCAGAGCAATAAAGACCTGCAGATGCCCCTCAGGCTATCATGGATGTGTTATTCAGGGATCTATAACAAGAATAATCTGTAACAAGAATAATCAACAAGATAATCAAGGGAACTAAACAATAGCATTAAAGAAAGATGAAAAAACAACATGATGGTGGTAAACCAGACTTCAGAAATCAGTGGCAAAACACTCCTCTTTGCGAAATTTTAGGCGCTCCATCATCTTTTCACTCCTGCCAACCATCTCTTTTAAGATTTCCCTTCGGTTTTATTTTAAAGAAAATAGTAATGAGAGGCTTCTGATATAAAATGCTCATATCAAAAATGAAAAGAAAGCTTCTATCAGCTTTCGTCACCTTTCATTGGTTTAACTGGTTCTCCAAGGATCTCTTCAGTGAAAGGGCACACAATGCAGTCCTCAGTACATGATGTTTCTCAGATTTCATTACTGTCTTTACCACTAAAATATTAATCTCTACCTTGGTTACCAGCTTCATCAGAATGGTTTCATTATGTGAAGGACTTGAGCGGGGGCTGATGGAAAGAAGGCACTTTAGACCTTTATCTCAAGAGATCTGCAGTGGTGTTGGTAGCTCATTTCACCGCTTACTTTTTCAGAGCTCTGGGGTTCTGAACAAGGTAAGAGGCATTCTCACAAAATGACACTGAAGTACCCTGAATCTTCCCAACTTCAAACTGGCAGGCAGGGGCTGTACTTTACACTGCCTCTGAAATACTTCATTGGGCTCAGCATTAGGGGCAGTGAGCGGCTGGCTTATTTTATGTAGATGGTACAACTCTGACCTACAGATTCAAAAAGTGGGCCAAGCCTTTAAGAGCAGTTTGATACAGGTAATTGATTTTAAAATGGGAACAAATGAAGGTACATGTTGCAGTCCAGCCAACTCCAGAGAAAGTTAAAAGGACAGTTACTTGTTTTAAAAGGCAAGGGGAGGTAATGGCCACTCTGTAATGATGTCCTTTTTGAAACCATCTCAAAGCTCCACCTACCAGCTAACTGATAAAACAGAAATGCTTTCCCTTTGCCGTGCCAAAGCCTCCTCTTCTCCCATTCTCTGGCTTGCCATCTAAGGCCTCACAAGATACTTCAAGGTTCAGTTGCCTCCTCCACCCCCCTAGAGCACCACGTCTCCATACACTGCTCCCAGGAAAGGTCCTCCTTCTCCTTGAGGGACACAGGAAGTAAAGGAGAATTTACACAAAGAATGGATATATAACTGGGCACCTTTTCCAGAGTAAACACTGGAGTGAGCAGCTACTGGAAGGAGGCCAGTGGGCTTTTAAACAGTCTCATTGTTTCTCAATTCTTATGCAACTGGAAAAGATTAGCTATTGCACCGGCTGCAGAGGAAAAGCTCCCTGGACCGTGGAGGGGACGAGAAAGGAGGGGAGTCCTCGAAGGCCTTGCTTCATAGCAAGTGGTAAAAAGCTCCTTCTAAAGAAGATGATGAGAAACTGAAAGCGTCAGTATGAGGCCAACAAGGGAGCTCAGGCAGGCTATTGGGGACCAAAATATTCAAGTTAGACATGTGCATTTCACATGGAGATGACCCTCCATCCATTCAGGTGACAAGAACTAAGGAAGAACAGCTCTATTTGTTGGCCTACTCTGCCCTGAATCTTTAAATCTGTTCTCTTGTCTCCCTGGCCGGACCTACACGGTAGTCTTCAAGCCTTATGAGACCTCACCTATCCCAGATATGCTGGATTGATTATGAAGTCAACTCTGCCCATCCCCCACCCCCTCCCCAGACAGTTGGGTCAAAATTTTGGTAAAGAGTTTTTTGTTTCTGGACATATGCCAACAGAGGGAAGTACATGAAATCAGGTTTATTTAAGGTCCTGGGTATGGCAGGCTGAATAATGGCCCCCCAAAGATACCCAATATCCTAACCTCTGAAATTTGAGTGTTTCCTTACATGGCAAAAAAGGACGTTGTAGATGTGATTAAGTTAAGGATCTTGAGATGGGGAAATTATCTTGGATCACCCAAGTGGGCCCTAAATGCAATCTTAAGTGTCCTCATAAAAGGGAGGAAGAGGGAGATTTAACACACAGAAGATGAAGCAATGTGACCACAAAGGCAAAGACTGGAGAGATGCCACCACAAGCCAAGGAGTGTTGAAGGAAGAAGTCTTAACAGGAAGTTGTAAGGGTCAAGGGATGGATTCCCCCTTTTGCCTGGAGAAAGATGGTCCTGTAAACACCTTCATTTCAGATTTCTGGCCTCCACAACTGTGAGAGAATAAATTTCTCTTGTTTTCAATCACAAGTCTGTGGTAATTTTTTGCAGCAATCCAAGGAAAGGAATAAAGATATTTCTACAGACATCTTTCCCAGGATCCAATGGTCTTTTAACAAATTTGCACCTCCGCAATAAATACAAACTTGAAATAAACCTTGCAGCTTCCCCCAAAGCAATCAAGTCAGTCTCCATTTTTTTGTTTCTATTTGTGAACAAATGAATTCATTGTTTCAACAATGAATCACTTGCTTTCACATAGCATACAGCTCTCAAACAAAAATGCACCATGGCTCAGATATGAACTTCCTGAAGTATAACTTTTACCTTTAACCTTATGACAAAAATATTCTATTAAGAATTGGTTGCTTCCCTATCCAACCATACAAATCTCACTAAACCAAATAACCCATGACCTTAAGTGACCCCATGATCAGAACAACTAAAGCTGCTTTCCAGAACACCGAGGGTTAGGATAAAATTTCCACTGACGTAAAGTCAATTAGTGACTACCAAGCACATGTCAACGTCTTGCTCTTCAATCTTTAAATAAGATATCCTTATTTCTAAAAATATCTTTTATTTCTAAAAATAGATGGACAGCTATATCAGATCACCCAGAGCTTTTGTTCTTTATTTTTTTATTAAAATTTTTCAATGTTTATTTCTTGAGAGAAAGAGAGACAGAGTGTGAGTGGAGGAGGGGCAGAGAGAGAGGGAGGCACAGAATCTGAAGCAGGCTCCAGGCCCTGAGCTGTCAGCACAGAGCCCGATACGGGGCTGGAACACACGAACTGTGAGATCATGACCTGAGCCAAAGTCAGACACTTAACTGACTGAGCGACCTAATCACCCAGAGTTTTTGAATAAATGGCTTTCCTTAAAATGAGAATCTGACACTGATATATTGCATCATTAATGACAAGTTTCCCCTTTTGCTAAAAATACCTCCGTTTTCATCAAGCCATTAGGTAGCATTTTCAAAAAGCATGTAAAGGCTGCAGGATTAAGAAAATGATAATAGGCAATGCTGTTGAGGGTTGGGGGTAAAGGCATTCTTGACAGTTTGGTGAAAAACTATTTTGCAATCCATTTCTATAGGCTTGAAATGTCCATACTCTTTGATCTAATAATCCTACTGGTAAGATTTATCCTACATAAATGCATACAAAATCCATGCACAAAGATACTGTGATGCTGCTAGTGGCAGAAAAATAGTTTCTTTATATAAGTATCAGTAAGCAATTGGTTAAATACACTACAGTATTTCAATATTCTGTACTCATTAAAAATAATGCTTCAAATGAATAGTTGTTTGCTGAACAACAGCAAGTTTAGAAGAGTTTCTAAAAAACAGTCACAACTCAAACAAATATAAATGCTCTCAACATATTATTAAGGAGGTAAAAAAAGCTGGTTACAAAATTGTATCCAAGAATGATCCCAATTTTTATGTGTTATATACAGCTTACACACACACACACATTTTTTAACAAGAGAAAAAGATTAGTAAAACATATACAAAACACAAATAGTAGTTATGTCTCGGTGATAGAAGTTTACATGATATTTTAAAACTTCCTGTGTTTTAAAATACTTATAGTGACTATAAATTTTTGTATTCAGGAAAAAAATGCTTGCTAAAGAAAAAAGACATTAAATGTCTTTTCTTCATATAGATCCATGTTTTCCACCAGAATTCCTGGTAAGAACAAAGAGCAGGAAGAAACTAATAAATAAAACTGTGAAGTGTTCTTTTCGACATTTAAAATCTTGACTGTACATTGGAAGCCTTCACACACACCAATTATGACCGGTTCTTAGGAAGGAGTTACTTAGTAATACTGATTAAAACTTGGGTATTATGTCTAAAATTTCTACTCTACTTATATTTGGAAGTGAAACAGATTATGGTTATGCTGGATTTAGTTTTTAATGAACTCTGAACTATAAAAATAAAAACATAAGGCCATTGCCATAAATCTACAAAATTTATCATAAATATATAATAAATTCGTTTATCGATAAAGTGCCACCTGATTCAAAATAATTCCTGGAGTTTATAAAACACACAAACTGAATAGAAATAAAATGAGAACAGCAAACATCTGGTCTTTGTCTCTATTTCCCCCTGCTCAACATTAATCATAAAAGGCAAACATAACTTTCTTAAAATTAATAATTATAAAATAGATTAATAAAAATATTAAGATGAATTTCCTTTATGTTTTTTATTTTAGAGAGAGAGAGTACAAGTTGAGGAGAGGGGCAGAGGTGGTAGAGACAGAGAGAGAAAATCTTAAGCAGGCTCCACACTCAGTCAGCACAGAGCCTAACAGGGGGCTCAATCCCCTGAACTGTAAGATCTCGATCTGAGCCAATATCAAGAGTCAGAACGTTCAACTGACTGAGCCACCCAGGCACCCCAAAAATGAACTACCTTTATAAATGTATTAGGTGATATTTATAATATTATATGCATCATTATTTTTAAGAATTTTATAAAAAATCTAGAAGATGCTTGTTTATCTGGGGTATTTAAGAGTGGCTTAATTTGAATATAATGAATAATTGCTAACATATAATTCAGTCTGTAATGACCAATTTTCAAATAAATCAGAATATGATGAAGTATATAGTTTTCCAAGAAAAGAACTGGTTTCAAAAGACTGTTTGGATATTGGTTGCTTGCCTACAACAATTTCCTTGAAAATGACATCTGAGTTCATGTGCCAGCCTCCCAAGAGCCCTTGAATAGGGTGAGTGTTCAAACTGTATTAAAAGTAGTTGTCTGTGACTGGGGTTCTCTGACCTGTTGATGCCTTGCTACTCACCTCTTTCCACACAGTTAATTCCCACTGAAGGGCTCAACCAGACGCCCATCTTTCGGGAGCAACCTTGTGGGGAAAAGGACTCAGTGGCAGAAGCTAAGAGCTCTAGGGACTGTGGTGTCCTATTTCTAAATGTTTAGGGAGTCCCTGACTTACTAGTATTTTGATCTTTCAGAAGAAAAGATATAATTTGCAGATTAATGATATTTATTTACAGTTGAATCATAGACATGGCTTCTAAAAAAGAAATTTTTGTTTGATAAGAAAAATAACTCACCTTCTATAATATGAAAATATGTAGTGAGTGGTAGGAACCTGGGATAAGGAATATATAAATTAACTTCAAATCTGTTTTAGCAAGACTTATCTTTTATACATGCTGTAAAAATTCTGCGAAGTAAAGGCATTTTATTTCTTTTGTGCCTCTGAAATAGAGTACCTGTTTTTAATGACTAAGGGGTTATAGCAAACAGCAAAAGTTTTTTTTTTTTATTACTACTGAGTATGTAAGATAAACAGAATTAACCTAATCAGCCCCGAGAACTATAGCAGTCCCGAGAAATAAAATAATTAGGCAAATGTGAAATACTTATAAACAAGGACTGGGCTTTTATCCCCCTTGCTTTCTCACAAGTGAAAGAATGCGTCTCTCTTTTCAAGACCAGAACTAACAGAATATATGGTGGTGTATAGAGTTTACCCTTACGGCCTCTCCCTTAGTAGCAGGTATTAGTCACATGCAACAATGTTTCAAAAGAGTTCAGCCCTCCTCACTCCTACAATAAGGGCCCTGATAAGGTCTGAGGAATAGAAAACAAACAAACAAAAAAATGGCAATATGATAGAATAAGTACTTTAGGTATGTTTAGATGGAGCTCAAACATAAATTCTACAAACAGCAGTCTCTCTTGGATCTTATTCATGGTGTTCTTGATTGTGCAGCCAAGGTAGCAGTCTATAGTTTTGTGCTTCCGGTCCAGCGGCTCCAGGGAGGGAACTAGGAGAATGGGGGTTTGGATTGACCTTTCCCTCAGGCTTAGTTTCTTCTTAACTAGAACACTCTTTAAACTACTGATGATAATATCTGGATAGCCAAGGTGGGGACTCAAGTCTCTTGGGGACTAAGGAAGGAGCATAGTGAAAAGACTTAGATCAGTGGTTCTCAAAGTGTGGTACCCAGTCAGTAAACATCGTCTGGGAATTTATTAGAATGCAAAATCTCAGGTCCCACCCAGACCTTCTGAATTGGAAAATCTGGGGTGGGGCCCAAAAATCCATGCTGTGTCCAGCAGGCTAGGTGATTCTGATGTCAGGTAAAGTTTGAGAACAACTGCCTTATATCAAGTCTTCACCAAAAGGAAAAAGGTAAAGAAAGAGAAGAGGAGAAAACAGGATCTTTTGATCTTAATCTATGGCCCAGACTAGCTCACTGAGAAAAAGACCTGTTAGGCATTTGGGAATGAAGCTCAGGTAAGAAATAAAGACAGTCCATTTTCCTAGAATGCACACTTCTCTTCAGAAGGCCTTGCAAATCAAGGATATGGAAATTCTGGGTCCCGGTACTCACATTCCCACCAAGATCAAGAGTAGATACCAAGCTGGCCTTAAGTAAATGGGTAATTTCTACAACCATTTCTTTCAAGCTTCATCCTTAAGGGTTAAG
The DNA here is from genome assembly GCF_014898765.1 of Herpailurus yagouaroundi. NCBI lineage: Eukaryota > Metazoa > Chordata > Mammalia > Carnivora > Felidae > Herpailurus > Herpailurus yagouaroundi. The sequence goes on along the minus strand of NW_024412427.1, from coordinate 21,867,168 downwards.
TCTCAAGAAACCAGTTCAGGGTGACAGGTGACGTGAAGAAAGCAAACAAAGGGTGACATAACCCAAAACTCAACTATTTATTTAATTTACAATGTAGATTTATTTAATCTACAGCTATTTATTTCATCTACAACATAGACAGTGAAGCCACCTACCAAATAACTTTAAATATTTCCTTCTTCTGGCCCAAACCTTTATGGTCCCTGAAAACTACAAACTATAAGTGCTAGTATTTCTCTTAAAAACTCAGAAAAAATATTGGGGAAATAAAGATTCACCCAGAAAACTCAATCTTTAAGAAGCTGCAATGAACAAAACTGCTGAGGAGAAAGATCATATTGGAACGTGAGGGTTCTAGGGAAGCCTGGGTGGCTTAGTCAGTTAAGTGTCCGACTCTGGATCTCAGCTCAAGTCTCAATCTCAGGGTCATGAGTTCGAACCCCATGTTAGGCTCCACGCTGGGTGTGAAGCCTACTTAAAAAAACAAACAAACAAAAAAAACAAAACAGAAAACAACCAAGAACAACAACAACAAAACAATACAACTTGAGGATTCTAGAATAAACATGCCTGTAGCTGCACTGAAAAGCAGGGTCATTTCAAAAAACTCAAAAAGTATCAGTTTGCCACTTACATTCTTCACTGGATTTATGAGACTTAACTCATTGCCCCAAATATACTGAGCCCTTTGCATCTTTCTCTTCCCTTTCCATGGCTGAACCTCATTTTTTATGTTTATTTATTTTGAGAGAATGGGTGAGCAAGAGGAGATGCGTAGAGGAGAGAGCTCCCAAACAAACCTAAAAACAACCAAGGCCAAGGCCAATAAAGTCTTTTCCTGTTACCCAAATGCACATGTCAGTACCATTTTGTGTGCACCTGCCCTTTTCTCCAAGATCCTGAAATTCTGTTCCCAGGCTCCTGTTCCCAACTCATACCCTGCTCTCCCCCTGACCCCCCATTGGTGCCCAATTGGAACTCAGTCTGTAGAATGAGTTTCCGTTCTTCACCTGGTTCTGCAGCTGGTTGAGCCTATGAATCACTTCTTGGCTGACTGTACATCCTAACCTCACCTCTCCTGGGTCCCATCCTTAAGTTCTGACCTCTGAGGTCAGCTTGAGGACGGCCCAGATTGGCACCTGGGTCCTCAAAGGTGGGGACGCACCCTAGACATGTTCTCAGGGGGTATGTGGTTTTCTTTTCCACAGAGCTTGCCTCTTTAGAGGAAACCCTACCCCACTGCTCATAAGATCCTTCTCTCTCTTATGCCCAGTCCTCCATACTTTGCCCTTCATTTGCCCTTGGAATGGCTCTGCCATAATTACTAGGCAAAGCATCACCGATATGAATCATACATGTCAAGAGAAAAAAAAAAGCTCTCTTTAGAGGTTTCACCTTGCCTTGATTATCTGAGTGTTTCAAAGGAAAGATTTTTATTTTATCCTTGCTTGAATAATCTATCTGAATGTTGCCTCAGGCAGGTGTATGGGATAAGTCTGAGGACTGCAAGACAGGACTTCACAAAAACAGGGCAACTGCTTTGGACTAGGAGCAGGTGCCAATTCAAGGGCTTGAGAAATCCTTTATTTTAAAAACTATTTTCCTATTAAAATAAACACATAGAGACAACGAGCTCTTAAATTTAATCAAGATTCCTGATATTTAAGTGTTCTCCAAGCAAATTTATAAATAGGCCTTTGCTATTATTACACAGGAGTCAGAAGAAGAGGATAAAGCCTAGGACTGCGTATATTGGAGCGGAGTCCAGACCATAAAAGGAGAAAATATGTTTCCTTAGGTTTTGAGCTAAAAGGTATCCAAATTTAACAGCTTTTACAATATTCACACACACAGAGGTACTACCCGACTTGAAAATAACCTGTGGTCAAAGAGATTTAACCCAAATAAACTCAAATCTCACACAAATTCAATGACCTCCTTACTTACATGTTCAAAACTGTTCCATCTCCACTCTTCAAATGCTTAAACTAAGGACAGAGATGAAACTCCTAGAGATAGTGAGAAAAACAGTTACTTGGAATTTAAGGTTTTAGAAGGTTGATTTTTTTTCTATTTGTGCAAATTCTTTCAAAGACCCACAAACCTTTCTTCTTTGTTTTTTATGCAATTTTTATATAAGAAGTCTGAAAGGAAAAGGAAGCAAAAATCTCTAATCTCAGTTCATTTGTAAGAGAACGGTCATATTTTCAGGATTTTGGTTTCCTTTTTTCCAGATGTGGTGTCATAATTAGCCATGATCTCCAACGAGGCAGAAAACTTACCGTGTGTTGGTTTCTGTGAGAGGGCACATAGAAACTACTATTCCTCAGGGGCACTCGGGTGGCTCAGTCGGTAGATCATGCCACTCTTGATCTCAGGATCGTGAGTTCGAGCCCCACATTGGATGTCAAGTTTACTTAGAAAAACAAAAAAATACAAAAAACCAAACTACGTGTACGTATTAGAACATACACTGTCTTTGGCTTTGTCTGATAGGTCAGCAGGGATTGAACGCTTCATGTTTCACTGCCATTCACCAGCACCAACGTTCACACCACTTGAAACAGGTCTTCTAATAGGTCTTCTAATTAGTATGATCCAAATTTTATGGTTAAGTAATTTGGCCACACCCGAAAAACTGGGTCTGACTTGAATTATAGATTTCATTACTTCCACAATCAATATTAAATTAATAGCACCTGTATAGCCTGTGGGTCTAGAAAGAGCAGGGTGGTCAGACATGGATGACCTGAATTCCGGTCCCATCTCTGCCCCAACTAGCTGCGTGTCCTTGAGGAAGCCCCTAAGCTCTCAGAGCCTTCATTTCCTTGCCTGTAAGGAGACTCAAACAGTCTCAGGGGCTGAAGCAGTCATTTTTCTGAACACTTCTAGCTCCAGTTGGTTTGATTAAACATTACTTGGGCTTCAAATAAATGTAGATGTTATTTAAAAGCCCTGTATGTCCTCCTGAAATAGATTTTATTTCCCAAAATTAAAGCCACATTCAAATGGCTCCAAATAAGATTAAAAACAATGTATTACTATTGTGTATTGAAGAGCAACTGACAAGGTAATGACACGCTGACATTTCTAGAACAGCTCTTCAGTAGCAAAGCAGACTTTAAAGATGCCAAATGCTTGCCCAATTCTGGTAAGGTCAACGGCCTTCAAATAATTGTTCCTTTCATACGATGTGTGCTTTTACTGGATTATTTTAAAATGTGTTTGCTTCCATTGCTTATATAGAAACTGAAAAACATCCCTCACTCTCACAAAGCCCAGAGGCAATGGGAAGGAGATCAGAGGTCAGAAAAGTAGGATGTGAAGCAATTCCCAAGGGTTCATGTTGTATTTTATTTTAGCAAATGTCTCCAACTTCTAATTCAAGCCATATCAGCAGGCTGGGAAAAAGAGCAAAAACGGAGCTCCTTGAATGAAATTCCCTGCCCCTTTGTTAGACAAACCCTCGGATTCCACCCCCTCCCCCCCCACCCCGTGTCCACACTAATAAGCAAAATTGCTGAAAATCATTTGGGCCCATGTGTCTGCAATCAATTATTTTGTTTCTTAAGGGGTAAAGTTTGACCCAGCATATTTTAAAATGCTACAAGATTTCAGGCAAGTTTCAAAGACACCAGGAAGAAGTCAACAGCCTGACCCATGGAGGAGGAAAATGACATTCTCATTAGGCAAGAGAAGAGGACGTCCTTAAGTAATGAGATATGAACGTGGCTCCTGTCACAACTCAGCTCTGAATGCAGGTGCTGGGGGCTAACGTGGTGACCCGCCAAGCTTCACAAAGCTCTCAAAATAAGGGCGCTGGACATCCATGTGATAGTTACATTTTACCAAGTACATTCACAAACTCTCTAAGTTGGAAATCATAACTCAAATGCAGAGTGTGGAAAGTGGAGCTCAGAAAGCTTAGATTGTCTCAAATTATGGTTAAGAACTAGCACTTAAGCCTTTTGATTTTAAACTCTCACTGTCTGACCTTGATCCTCATGATGAAAGTTCCTTAAATTCAGTAAAACATTTTGAATATATGGCCTCCAACCCAAATGAGGGAAAGTCATCTCTTCTTGGGATTGTATTTAATAAGATATTTTAATAAGAAGTACTTCAACCAAAACTAAGGACTACCTCCATAAAGGAGATGCCTATACTACTGTCAATATCCAACTTCTCATTTCAAATTCACCCCACACAGATCCTTGTTACTCCAGCTTCCAAATCAGGAGATATTTTTGGTTATCTAAAAGAAAATGGAATTCAAGTTTCTTGCATTTATTTTTAAATGTTTTCATAATTTCCACTTTAAAAAGATCACTGTTATCTTTAATGCTTAGCTCTGTTTTTAGAGTCTTTTAAATGTGATAGAGAAAACTTAGTATTATCAAAACATCAAAATCTAACCACTTAGTCCATGACATTAGTTGGCCTACAGCGCTATTTTGGAATATTCGTGGTGGGCATTTTAATAAAATTTATGTGGTTGCCTATGCTTTACTCAAATAAAATCACAAATGTGACTAAGCCATGATAAATATTTTTATTTTTCTTCTGCCCTAATTGAAACCAACCCTCGAGGTAAAACGGGAAAGGAAATAGGATTCAATTATGGCCATTACATGAATGAGTTAAATCAGGTTTTGTGGACAAAACATCTGAAGTTTAAAAGACAGGAACACTTACCATTAAGGCATATGTTGGCCATCTATGTCACACACTCCCATGGCCAATTTTCTTTAAATAGTAAAAATAAGCTGTGCTCCATATGACCATTTCCTAACTATCAATTCTCTGTAAGTATTTTAAAATATGAAATCTATGTTAAATATTCTGTCCAAAATGACATTTGAGAAGCTGGACTTTTAAGGCTTTACATGTAGTATCCTTATCTCGTTCCTGAGATTTCTTAATCTCTGTAGAATTTAACCTCTACCATCACCCTATAGGCAACTCATCCTGGTTTCCCACTTTTGTCCTCCATCCTTGTTTGTTCTCATTCTCCCTCCAGTGGTGATTCTGCAATATCACTGTTCTTTGGTCCTCTCCAGAATTCCACTCCTCATTTTCATTTGCCTCCTACGACATCTCCACCAGCACTCCTAGCACTTTAGATGTCCTGATATGTCCCAGCTGAGCTCACTACTACAAAACGATTGCTTGGAAGAATGAGTCAAACTATCAAGATCCATGTAAGAGTAATCAACACAAAGATCTTCATGTTGATTAAACAACAACAACAACAACAACAACAACAAACCTACAGGACCAAATTAAAAAAAAAAAGCCGACATAAGAAACAACAGGTTTCGGCAAGGATACAGAGAAAAAAGAACCCTCATGCACTGTTGGTGGAAATGCAAACCAGTGCAGCCATTGTGGAAAATGGGTAAAAAGAGAACTACCCTTCAATCCAGTAACTGCACTATAGGTATTTATTCAAAGAATACAGAAACAGTAATTCAAAAAGATACATGCACCTCTATGTTTATAGCAGTATTATTTATATTTATAGCCAAATGCAGCTCAAGTGTCCATCTATTGATGAGTGGATAAAGAAGATGTGTGGGATATGTGTATGTGTGTGGGGTGTGTGTGTGTGTGTGTGTGTGTGTGTGTGTGTGTGTCAGATGGAATATTATTCAGCCATAAAAAATAATGAAATCTTGCCTTTTGCAGTGACATAGATAGACCTACAGAGTAAAATATTAAGCAAAATAAGTCAGTCAAAGAAAGACAAATACCATATGATTTCACTCATATGTGGAATTTAAGAGACAAAACAAATGAGCAAAGGGAAAAAGAGAGACATACCAAGAAACAGACTCTTAACTATAGAGAACTGATGGTCACCAGAGGGGGGTTGGGTAGAGGAATGGGTTAAATAGGTGATGGGGATTAAGGAGTGCACTTGTCATGATGAGGACTTAGGTAATGTAGGGAGTTGTTGAATCACTTTATTGTACACCTGAAACTAACATAACACTCTTTATTAAAATAATGTATTAAAAACTTCTAAACACTGGCTTTTTTATATGAAAACCATCTGAACTTTCAGTGAACGACAGTCTTCATGAGCTAATAGTAAAGAGGTCATTGTTTGTACCCTAATGGGATCTGGGAAAGACAAGAAATCGATGAATGGCTAGAACAATCTCAGCCAACTCTCTCAGATCCTGCCACTGCTTTGCACTATTTTGTAAATTCAATGTCACAATTTTAAGAAGCATATCAACAAAACAGAGGAGTTGGTGAAGGAAGTCATGCCATTTAAGCAACAATTAATAAAAGAAGTTTCCAGAGATTTCAGAGTCAATCTAAGCTCTTCCTATAACTGGGTGGGAACAGAAGGCAAGAACCAGTGAACTGGGCTGAGTCCCACAGCCCTAGTGATGGAGCTGGGAAAGAACAATGACCATGAACTGCTGGTCCAATACCAATGCAATCCCCATTCTGACAGATGGCATGTATTGACACTCACTCATATGGAAGACAGAGTAATAGAGATATTCTGTGTTCATTCAGAGGAAAAACTATGTACCAAAGATTAGTGGTCTTAGGAAACGGGAACCCTCTTGCACTGTTGGTGGGAATGCAAACTGGTGCAGCCATTCTGGAAAACAGTGTGGAGGTTCCTCAAAATATTAAAAATAGAACTACCCTACGACCCAGCAATTGCACTACTAGGAATTTATCCAAAGGATACAGGAGTGCTGATTCATAGGGGCATGTGAACCCCAATGTTTATAGCAGTGCTTTCAACAATAGCCAAATTATGGAAAGAGCCTAAATGTCCATCAACTGATTAATGGATAAAGATGTGGTTTATATATAAAATGGAATACTACTTGGCAATGAGAAAGAATGAAATTCTGCCATTTTCAGCAACATGGATGGAACTGGACAGTGTTATGCTAAGTGAAATAAGTCAGTCAGAGGAAGACAGGTATCATATGTTTTCATTCATATGTGGAACTTGAGAAATTTAACAGAAGACCATGGGGGAAGAGAAGGGGAAAAAATAGTTACAGAGAGAGAGGCAAACCCTAAGAGACTCTTGAATACAGAGAACAAACTGAGGGTTGATGGGGGGTGGTAGGGGAGAAGGGAAAATGGGCGATGGGCATTGAGGAGAGCACTTGTTGGGGTGAGCACTGGGCGTTGTATGTAAGCGATGAATTGCAGGAATCTACCCCCAAAACCAAGAGCACACTATATACACTGTATGTTAGTCAACTTGACAATAACTTATATTTTGAAAAAAAGGAATGTAACTTTAAATCAGTATCAGGAAAATTATTCAACAATGAAAAGTGTGAATTTTCAGGTTTCAGAGTAGACACTTCTCATCATCTAAGGACTGAGATGTCCCTCTGTTCTTTTTTTTTTTATTTTATTTATTTTTTTTTATTATTTTATTTTATTTTTTTTTGTTTTATTTATTTATTTTTTTTATTTATATATGAAATTTATTGTCAAATTGGTTTCCATACAACACCCAGTGCTCATCCCAAAAGGTGCCCTCCTCAATACCCATCACCCACCCTCTCCTCCCTCCCACCCCCCATCAACCCTTAGTTTGTTCTCAGTTCTCAACAGTCTCTTATGCTTTGGCTCTCTCCCACTCTAACCTCTTTTTTTTTTTTTCCTTCCCCTCCCCCATGGGTTCCTGTTAAGTTTCTCAGGATCCACATAAGAGTGAAACCATATGGTATCTGTCTTTCTCTGTATGGCTTATTTCACTTAGCATCACACTCTCCAGTTCCATCCACGTTGCTACAAAAGGCCATATTTCATTTTTTCTCATTGCCACGTAGTATTCCATAGTGTATATAAACCACAATTTCTTTATCCATTCATCAGTTGATGGACATTTAGGCTCTTTCCATAATTTGGCTATTGTTGAGAGTGCTGCTATGAACATTGGGGTACAAGTGCCCCTATGCATCAGTACTCCTGTGTCCCTTGGATAAATTCCTAGCAGTGCTATTGCTGGGTCATAGGGTAGGTCTATTTTTAATTTTCTGAGGAACCTCCACACTGCTTTCCAGAGTGGCTGCACCAATTTGCATTCCCACCAACCTCTGTTCTTAGAAGTTGTAAAAGGATTGTTGCACTGAGTGAGATGGGAATAAATGCCCTCTAGTGACTTTTCAGAAAATAAAGTAGGGTTAGTCCATCTCTAGATCTTATCAGCCCTTTTCCAGATTCTTCTGACCCAAAGTAGTCTGAACATTCTCTCAACTGCAAGTATGCAGTGAAATGCTTTCTGATGTTATTCTGTATACGAATATTGGTTAAAATTCAAGTGATAAACAGATACAGAATGACTGGGAAATGCTTGTACAATTTTGTATTTGCAAATAGTTTTGGAACTAATAAAAAACACAACTTTCTACTTAAACAGCCATCATCTTGTCTTTGACTTGTGAACTTGAAAGACTCTTGCAAGAGCCAAGCCATCAAAAAGACCACAGAAAGCAGTTTAGAAAACAATGATTCACAGTGACTACACTTAATTAAGACCTTTTCCACCCTAAACTAGAACAAAATATATTATAAAGCCCAAGCTACAGGCTTCTGATTTTGGTCATTTTTGGTCATTCGTATGCCAGTCTCTGGGAAACAAAGAATTTCAATTTCAGGATACTGGCCAACATTTCAATTTTGAGAAGGTGCAGTTTGTTTGCCAAACATCCATCACTTTAATTTTATAAACTGGCACGCTATTCTTACTCAACACTTGTCATAAAACCAATGCACACTGCTTTGCTAAGCAGCAGCTATGTGTGACGCCCAATTGTATTTTCAATATTAAATACCTGAAACTTATGGGTGAAATTTTCTATCTTGTTTACTTATTTTAAACAGCATGGAGACTATTAGAATCATCAAGACAACTGGTACATCAGCAACAGGTAAATGACACTGGTGCAAAGGGAAAACATGTCTTTGAAAATTCTGTATCTGTTCTCTAGTTTAAATTATTCAAATCACTGTTTGGCTAAAGGGAAAGAAAAACACAAGGGATCTGAAGAAATGAGATAGAAGATAAACCACGAAATGCAGATAAATCATGCATAGTCTCATTCAAGAAAGTTCCCCTCTGTTCTGCAGTTTATATCACAAAGTAATTTTATTAAGGTTTTATGGAAAGGTCACTATTGCATTTCTGCAATATTAAAAACTATTTTAGCATACAGAAATCCCACATGAGCCTGAAATATTAGTTCAAGACTAAGTTTATTAAGGTTTTGGCATGGTTCAATATTAACGTTCTGCAAACATTTACAACCATTTCAAATCAGATAAACAGTGGGATATAAAACCATGGTTCATAAAAATAAAATAGCATCATTACATATTAGTTCTTGAAGATTAGCTTTAAATATATTCTAAACCTGTGAAGCAGCTAATCAGAACAGTTCATTGTGCATTGACGCTTTCATTTCACAAAGGAATCAGCCACAAACACAGTTAAGGCCTGGGTAGCATTTATCAAAGTAAATTGGTATTTTTAAGACAAATTCTAATTCAAGTGCCAATAATAATGTGAGTTATCCTCCTAGTCCCTTCTGTCTCCTAATATTTTCATCTATGAATTCCTGATGATTAATCAGAGAAAGTCTTTTAGGTCTATACCTGAGTCAGGTGAGTCTGCTGCCTTAAGTTCTTTAACTCCTATATTTCAGGGAAGGTGTAAGGTTTATCTGATATAATCAAACAGCAGAAGCCTGTTCTCCAGCAGTGTGTGAAATTACTGTCAGAGTTTTTTGTTTTTTGGTTTTTTTTAAATAAAATATTCATTGGTAACAAACACATTGGAAAATGATGATGCTCCCTGGTGAGTGAAAAGCACTTCCTGAAATTTACAGAGCACCCACAGTTTCACCAGATGCCCCATAAGTAGAGTCATTTTTTGACTCCAGGCATAAGATTGAAGACATCACTTGGCCCACAGCTCTGTGCCCAGGAAGATGCTATGGAAGCATTCCTGGTTACATGAATATACAGATTCTAGTGATGGGAAGTGTATACACAGATGCTGAGGGCTCATGAAAACAACCTCTCACTGGACCTCAGGCCCTCCCTTCTATTTAGTTTCCTATAGATTTGAACAGTCGATCTGAATCCTCTCTCTGTAAAGTCATGACTCATGATGACCTCCTTCCCGTAGTCTTAAAGACTTTGGACTCTCACTGCATTTTGTGGCTGTGTTTTAAAGTAGATGTAGTACTCCACGGTGCCTTCATAGTTCTCTGCAAAGCAGTAGATCATATTCCAAAGCTTAAATGATTGACTACAGAACTGACATTTCCCTTTATGGTCAAAAGAATGGAATAGTTCTCAGCTATTCTTAGGCAACGAGCACAAAGGCTTTAAGCCTGCAGAAATGGATGCTAAGGATGCAGAACCAGACACCAAAGAATCTCCCCTAAATGCTACCTTCCAAACTTAAATCAGCCTCTTCCCTCATAGCTGTAACATCCTCCCAATATGCCAAATAAGGACTCACTTCTGCAAAAGTTTTCTGAAGTGTGAGCGTTTATGGGCAGAGATACATACCAAATATGTTTATAGGTTACTTATATTTTCAGCCTACTTAATTATTAAATCCAAATGAAGGCAGCTGCGTCCAAAAAATACATAGTAAATGGGGTGGGAGGAGGGAAGAAGCTCGAAACCCTAAACTCCAGCCTATTTTTAGATATGCCTCAATACACACACCTACACAGGGGAGCTCACAATTACATGAGACACACGGACTCAGTCCAGTGGGCAAGAGTGCACTCAGAGAGGAAAAGACTAATTTTAAGACCGGATTCAACCAATTATCATGAAACCAAAGGAGAATTCCACAAATCACTCTTCAAGAAATTTCCCCGTCTGAAGATGGTCATGCATGTCATTCTGAAGGGGTTCCCAAAGGTAGACGAGATGACATACATAGAAGGCTCTGGGAACAATGCAGCTCCCTATATATTATTGAAGGAATTATTTCATAATAGACATGGATTCTATTAGCAGCCGTTCGCTGCTAGCAGAGCATTCTAGCCTCTGCCAACCCCTAAATTTTCTATGAATTCTAGGACTAGGAGGACTACATTGTGCAAAGGGACCGAACATCAGGCTTTATGTACTGAGGGCCACTGCAAGTAAAAATGATAATTCAATTTTTTCTTTGACCAAAAATGCATACAACAGCCCAAAGCTAGTCACATGAAACCAGTAACTCAGTTCTAACCAAATTACCCTGGAAAGAAATGAGTATGTTCATAACAAGGCTGGTTTGGCTTGGTTAAAATAATTCCATGAGATTGACTGTAACTGTATTTCTAAATACTTCTAAAAAGTTGTCCATTGTTTATGTTTATTGTTACTGTTGTAATATTTTTTTAAGTATTTCTACCACACTTAAGCACTCTTTGTGCTTGATGGTTTTCTTTATAGAAAATAAGTCTGCAAAAAACAAAGTATCTTCATGAGGGTTGTTTTTTCACCAAGAAAGTCAATGCCTACCCCCCTCTGCATCATCCCATGTGAAGCCATATGACAGGAAGGCCATTTTAAGTTAGACAATTGCTTATTTTTATTTATAACATACAGTTAGTTGGGTTTTACTAAAACCATTTAAGTAGTCTAGACTTAGTCTAAAAACTATCCTTTTGAGAGCCTAAATTATAATACAGGCAATACATTAACATAGGACTCAGTTTTAGAAGGAATATATCCCATGGAATTATCTCAAGAATTAATATCAAAAGAATGTATCTCAAGAATTAATAGCATATGAGCTATATTTGCTTTGCTGCAAATCAGACACATGAAAAGCACGTACAGCCCTTCCACACTGGGGTATTCTTTCTTGTTTCTCTTTGAAACTCAGAGACTATTATGTTAAAAGACTAAGAAAGCCTGCTGGAAGAGGAGAGGCCATATGGAGAGAAGCCTCCGTCAAACCAGTTATCCTGTTTGACATTCCAAATAAATACATGATTGGGGCTATCCCAGACCATCCAGTCCTGGCTGAGCCAGCCAAGACTAGTAACACCTCCAAATGAATACACAAAATTGTGGAAAAGAACACAATTGTTTTTTAAATCCACAAAATTCTGGGGTGATCTGTTACATAGCAAATGCTAACTGATACACCTGCTAGACAAGGATGGGTGGCGTGAGAGTTGACTCTATATGGCTCTGGCAGTATGTGCACATTTTAGTTATATTATGTAAAAAAGCTATTTAAAAGGATTAAGAAGTTCTGAGGATGAGTTAAAGGAATTCAGAAAAAAATCATAAGGGAGCAATAAGCTAGCAAAGCCATCCAGGATATGAGTAGAGGAGAATAATAAAATTAAAGTCAGTTACCTATGATATTTAGCAAGGACTTAAAACGTTAGCAAGGACTTAAAGGACTTTAGCAACATCATTTTTCTGGATGACAGTAATTATCAGGAGCACAAATCTGTCCATTTTACCACAAACAACTTGACACAGTAAAGTCTGTATTTGGGGCACCTGGGTGGCTCAGTTGATTGGGCATCCTACTTCAGCTCAGGTCATGATCTCAAGGTTCGTGGGTTTGAGCCCTGCATCAGGCTCTGTGCTGACAGCAGCCTGGAGCCTGCTTTGGATTCTGTGTCTCCCTCTTTCTGCCTCTCCCCTGCTCACGCTTGCTCAAGCTCTCCCCCCTCTCTCAAAAATAAACAAACATTAAAAAAAAGAAGTTTTGGGGCGCCTGGGTGGCGCAGTTGGTTAAGCATCCGACTTCAGCCAGGTCACGATCTCGCGGTCCGTGAGTTCGAGTCGGTGAGTTTGAGCCCCGCGTCGGGCTCTGGGCTGATGGCTCAGAGCCTGGAGCCTGTTTCCGATTCTGTGTCTCCCTCTCTCTGCCCCTCCCCCGTTCATGCTCTGTCTCTGTCCCAAAAATAAACGTTGAAAAAAAAAATTAAAAAAAAAAAAAAAAAAAGAAGTTTGTATCTTATCTTTGAATCTCCCCACCTGCTTCTCAAACCCCGTACCTAGCAGAGTGACTGGTATTTTAAGAGGCAAGATTAGAGACTCTTGAAAAAGGAATGAATATGGAATGAGGGAAGGAAAGACTCAGTTATGCTATGTGATAACAAAGTGTGTGTCTACACTTCACTCCACATCCCTTTCCAGGTCAGCATTTGCATTCTCCCAAATTGTTCTTATTTATGGCTCCCCTTCCATTCAGAGGAATAAGTAAGGCAATGGTTATGCGATATGTAAGAATCATGAAGGTTCTGAGTTAGGGCATCTGGATGTTATAATAGCACTTTATAGCAAGGCCTGTAAAATAGCCATTTACAATATTTAGCCGTATTTTTACTTCTGGATGTTTTACTTTTGTTTAACTCATATGGCATATGTTTGTAAATTGGTACCCAAATAATATAGTTATGTAATATTTATTGAAATTTTTGAGTGTGTTTAATGCTTCAATACTTTAAACTAAATAAGTAATATTAACCATCTAACCATAGAGTTTTCCCAGGGACCCTAAATTTAACTCCTTCTCAATTTTACAAAATCATTCAGTTCCATATTTCCAACTAAACACAAGACTATCATTTTAAATATAAGAACCAACACGTTTTGAGCAAAATTAGGTAATACACTATTATGTGATAAACATAATATCGTAAAACATTTTAGAATTCGGTTTAGATATGTAGTTACTTCACAGTTCAGCTGACTTACTTTGACTCTCCTAGGCTGGAGTACTTTCATTCCATCATTTCAATCTAATATACCACGAATTGTTTTGAATGTGATAATGTGCATAGCCTACACATATGACTCATAGACAGAAAAATATGGTTCCAAAATTTTACTTCACATGCCGAATATCACTTGGTTAATGTGAAGATTATTAATAGTCACATTTTCAAGGGTTTAACTTTATTTCCCATTGTGTTCAAAAATGTTTTCTCACATCTAATCTGTATCAATACTTTGTGTGACAGATATTAGGATTGCATTCATTTTGCAGATAGGGAAACTAAGATCTGGGGCAATTAAATCATTTTTCCAAAGTCACAAAGCTATTAAATCATGAGGCCAATATCTGAATGAAGACCACCTCATCTCAGAGTGGAGAATTCTGCTTTCTCTCAAAAAAAAAAAAAAAACAAAAAAACAAAAAAAACCTAATAGAATGGCTCTTTTAAAAAGTGCAGTTTCTAAGACAGTTTGGAGCATGATTTAATATGGGAAATTCCAAAGAAACCTTCAAAGCAGCATCTATTATGAAAAATGTGGTATACTTTTTTTTTTTTTTTTTTGGGTCTCCTGGAACAGATGTTTCTTTGCCCTAAGCTAATAGTCTCCTTCCTGTCTCCTTCCTTTGCTGAATCGTAACTCGAGCAGGCCTTCAGGCACAGTTATTACGAACACACATCCAGCATACGGAACCACATTTCTGATACACCCGTGTCTGCTGGGATTTACAATGGAGTTAATATCTGGATTTACTGGACCACACTTGGTGAGGACTTTTGTCTCCCTCCATTTCAATGTTCTTATCTTAGAGTGAACTTTCATGAAGGTAAGTTGGGGCCAAAGATAAGAAGGGTCAACGAGGAGCAGGCCAGGCCCACAGTATACAATGAATAAGTCACAAACACAAAGGTATTTGGTAACACTAAAAATCCAAGCAAGGCAGGATTAGTTTTGTCCTCATTTTTCTTTCTGAGGAGAATGCTTTTCTGGTTTCTAACTCCAACTAATGGGATGAAAAATCTCATTTTTCAAAAAAAAATTAGGGCAGCATCTCACACCCCTCCCTACCCATCTTACCTCCCCAGGTCAAAGAAGGGAGCAGAACATACTTGCCTTTTCACAGGTCTCCCTGCCTCCTTGTCCCAACTTGGGAATCCAATGTGAAGAGCCAATGTGTTGGCCCAAACTCTCCTGGAAAATGGGAGTAACCAAATGCCCCTGGGCCTGAAGATCACTGATCTCTTTCCTGGGGGCCCACTCAGATCAAACTTCTCAGCGGACAACCCCTAGTAGCTAATTAATCTTTACCCCCACCCCCACTCCTAGAAACTTCATAGCTCCCTGGTCTAGCCAGAGGGCTGATTTTTGTGTACATGAGTCTCTTGGTTCCTTCTGGCTCCTAGCAACCAAGTAAGTCAGTCCCCATCTCAGCCTATTCTAAGTATCCTGGCTTTAACCATCTGCAAAATACAAAAGGTGCTAGCTGGCCAACAGCCAGTCTGTTTGTAGTGGAAAACGTGGAACAGCTTAGACCTCCAACAACAGGGTGAAGTCAAGTCAAGTGTGACAAAGCCACAGGACAGAACAGTACAAGGCCATTAACGATGACGGTTTCAAAGAGCTTTTCATAACACAGGTAAATGCTGGGGTTTAAATGGAAGAATGTATCACACGGTTTCAACTATTCAAAAAGATGCACACAAACAAAATACCAAAGACTTGAAGGAAAATACTCAAGTGTCAGCCAGAGTGAGGTTTCACTTGGGTGAAGGTTTCTTGCCAAGTTTTTTTTTTTTCTTTTTATAATTTTATGCACCTTCTATATTTTTTAAATGATCACATCTTATTTGGATTTTTAAAAAATCCTCCAGGGGCGCTTGGGTGGCTTAGGTGGTTAAGTGTTCAACTCTTGATTTTGGCTCAGATCATGATCCCAGGGTTATGAGACTGAGTCCCATGTCAGACTCTGTGCTGGGCATGGAGCCTGTTTGGGATTCTCCCTCCAACCCCTCGCTCCTTCTTCCCCTCCCCTGCTCTCTCAATAGATAGGTAGGTAGGTAGGTAGGTAGGTAGGTAGGTAGATAGAATAAAAACACATAAAAAATACTCCAATCTCCCTAAGGGATTACTAACATGATGATGGACTCCCGGAAGCTGCTGAGTAAGACAACTGTTGATACTTCTGACATAGCTTTCATATCTCACAGTTCACCTTAATGTCTTGCTAGTCACTCATCTCTGTACTTTCTTCCCTATTTGTCTCCCTGCCTAAAATAAACCCCCTGTCCACTTATCTCCCCATTTTACAATCCTGTCTGGCTCAGATGTCACTTCCTCCTCCAAATGAGATCTCATTCTCTCTTCCCTTGAACCCACAACTTTTTTACATGCACCTCTCCCAGGCAATGAAACTTTACACCTAGCACTGTAATTATTCCTAGCTCATGTCTAAGCCTGAAAGAAATTTTGGACACACAGGAAACTGAATCCATCTTTGCATACCCCACATGAAGTCTCACACATAGGGAGCATTCAATACTTACAAAGGAATATAGATGAAATAAACAGAAAAAAAATAAATGATTAAGCAAAGGGTTTAACTTCAGGTTTCATTTTATAATCTATCCTTAGAGATTTTCCCATTCTCTAGCCAAATGCCAAACCCCAGATTCTGGGGCCCACAATTTCATAAAGTCATCAGCCATCCTGCTTAAGGGAAGATAATGTAGCATACAACATATCTGTTAGTTACATGCAACCATCAAGGAAGGAAATACAATCAAACTTTTTAACTAGATGGGGAACTCCATAGGGCAGGGCAGGGTCTGTGAACCTTTATCATTTTGGAGTCCTCCTGGTGCACGGTAAATTCTCAATACACACTTCTTAAATAAATGACAAGAAATGAATGAATGAGCTAAGAATCATTGGCTGAGATGCCCCACTACAGTCATATATGTATGGATGATGATCATTTTGCATGTTAGTTGCCAATGAAATCTCATAGCAATGACTGTATCAGATGACACTGGACCCCTAGCTCTCATCTTTGCTGGCTGCATCATCCTATGTAGCTCTCTCAAACTGCATGGGAGATTCCATACAACTCGAATTCTGCTTGCCTTGACCTTAAGCAAGTTTCTGTTCTCAGTGTCCAGATTTCCAAGAGAATAAGATGGAAACATTTGCTCTGAGTGTCTTGTGAGATTTAATTGAATAAAAATAGCATAAGGTTGCCTTCTAAGGCAATCATGCAGTCGTGTGCTAGAACAGTGGTACTGTTCCTGATTTGTTGAAGGAAAACATCACGTATGTGGAAGAAAATTATCAACAGAAAAGAACTTCTGGAAAATAGTTTTATGGTTTCAAAACAGGAGTGCCTGGCCTACGTGCCTCTCAAGCCGTGGACTCCCACTTAGGAAGGCTGTCCACAGTCATCTATCATGGCATTTGGGGGCCTTGACAGCTGACATCCCCCTTCCTTCATCCTCTGCAGTGAATGGTGCTCTAAAGGAAACAAATATTGGAAGAGTCATAAGGGAACTGGTCTAACCACACCAAAGACCCTCCCTGACACTCATCAACTATTAACAATCTCACCAGCAGTGGTCTTTTTGTAACTGTAATGCAAGGTTAACAGTGGATACACTAGTAATTGGACCACTGTGGGAAATCTGGAATCAGAGGGCAGATGGTTTCATAGTGTGTGTCTTTCATCTGTTTTTGCCCTAATGATAAACCACAGCGGGGAAACTGCACGGGCTGAGACTAAGAACTCAGTGCTCCTACATTCTCAGGAAAAGAAACAAAGCTGCTCTTTTTAGAAAATCAAATTGTTGCTCACAAACCAAAACAGCAAAGTTCTCTTCTCTTCTGTTTTGTTCAGGCCTCTCCAGCTCATCTATGGAAATATCCCATGCTTTTTAAAAACTGGGCTGAGCGGTCATTCAATATTATGTTGCTAAGTAGTCCTTTCTAAGTTAAACATGTTTACCCTGCATAAAGGCTGAAATTTTGCTCAACTGGCTATATTCCATGACTAACAGAGTGAATTTACCTCTTCTCATGCATGGAAGAAAGAGCACAGTCACACAATAGGATCCCATGGAGAAGTTGGCTTCTAGGAGCTGAGTCCATGGCTTCTCAGGCTGCACACTGCATCCAGATCGTGAGCCTGTTAAAATGACCGGTCCCATGCAGCTGGCCTGGGGTGAGGACTAAAATACACATTTCTACAAGCTCCTTGGCGATCTCCATTCTGCCTGCTGGTCCATGGGCCATATTTTGACTAGCACAGAATTGGGATTTGGATCTTACTTTCTGGGATTGCTCCTTATCAAAGGACCAGACTGTGGCAGTGAACTAACTAGTGGCAGGGATAATGTGTATATTAAGATGGGAAGAAAGAATGAAGCTCAGGGAAAAAATTGAGCCAGGCTGGAGGTTTGACTCTACTAATTACATGACATTGGGCAACTCCCTGAATCTCCATTCTTTGTTCTGTAAAATGAGGCAAATGATCCTTGTTTCACAAAGCACAGAGAATGAAAAATACAAATATGGGGGTGCCTGGGTGGCTCAGTCAGTTAAGTGTCTGACTTCGGCTCAGGTCATAATCTCGTGGTTTGTGAGTTCGAGCCCCACATCGGGCTCTCTGTTGTTAGCACAGAGCCTGCTTCAGATCCTCTCTCTCCCTCTGCCCTCCCCTGCTCACCCACTCTTTCAAAAATAAGGGAAAATACAAATATGTATATAGAGGCTTGACTCTAATAGGAACTTGTGACCTATTGTTTCCTGGAAGATCAGCAAAATCCATGTATTCCTCCCCTTCTGAGGCCCATACATACCCACATTCACCTGCCTCTCTTGCAGTTAGGTAGAGCAGTGCGATAGTGCTGGTGTGTGACATGAGAGTGGCAGTGATGAATGTCACACCTAGGCATGCCCATAAAATCCCCCTCCACACATTCATTCTCTACACAATTTGCCTCTTCTATGTAGGTGGACATTATCCCCAGGAGGAACGTGGAAGCTAGATAATAGATGTCAGAGCTCTCATCAGCTTCTATCCCTGAATAACTACAAACACATGGCAGCCCCAACCATTTCACCTGCCTTGTACTGTTAGATGAGCAGCAAAACAATAACATGAACCATACATGAGCCATTATATATTTGTGGCCCTCTTTGTTAAAGCAGCTAGCCTAACTATGCAGTATCTCTCCCATATTTTTCCTTCCTTACTTCCTCTTCCCTGCCTTCCTACTGCACTCTCCCTTGGAAGTGTCCCTCATGTATCCTAAATTACAGTGTTTTGGTTAAAAGCATAAACTCTGAGGGGGGACTGGGTAGTTCAGTGTGTTAAGCGTCCAGCTCTATATTTCAACTCAGGTCATGATCTCACAGTTCATGGTTTTGAGCTCTGCATCGGGCTCCATACTGGAAGTGTGGAGCCTGCTTGGGATTCTCTCTCTCTCCCTTTCTCTGCCCCTCCCCTGCTTGCTAAATAAACTTAAAAGATAAATAAATAAAAGCATAAACTTTGAAATGGAAATACTAGGTCCAAAATCATTTCCATCCTTTCCTTGTACAGAATTGGACAAGGATGGCTAGATAAATTTCCCAACCCCACTCTCAACTATGGAAGAAGTAATCCTACCACTGCTTACCTCTTGGGAAGGTCACATGAGATCATGCAGACAGAGCAGTTAGCCCTTTACTTGGACAAAGTAAGCACTCCATAAACAGCTATCTCTCTTCTGTTCTTTGATTCTTTCTTCTGTTTTTCTTTTTATTCTCATCTGAATAGGGTCCCATTTTACAATATGCCACCTGCTTCCCCCCACCCTGTAATGCTATGTCATAAGGACTTCCATAAATCATTGTCCATGTGGTTGATGTTAGCATTACCCATGGTATGGTACAATTCTAAAAGAACCTCCATTACATTCGAAGAGTTCCAAACGAGAAAAAATTTAAGCACATTAAGCATGATTATATCTTTTTCACACTTGAATGAACAAATATTACAAAGCTAAAAGGAGGAAAGAGCAAAAGGACCAGGTAATTAGTACAGATTTACAATTTTTTTACACAGGCAGGGAATTTACCATTTGAAAACGCGGACTGTACAGAAACTGCAAGACTGTCAGCTAATGAGGGATATTTACGTGATACATTGATTTTCATACTGGAGCAACAGATAAAACCTATCAGCCAGGAGATAAATCCTCCAAAGGAACAGCTTCTGTTGCCTGGATATTCCAGAAACAAAGCACAGAGAAAAAAGCAAAAGGCAAGGTTTTCATAGGACAAATGATATGTTTCTCTTTAATGTTATGGTACATTTAAGGATAGCTTTCCGCTACAAAAATGCATTACTCAAGGTTGACGGAAATGAGTGTTCCCAAACATACATGTGAAGGTTCATATATGCACACAATTTCAAATGTGTGTTCACATGTATAAAAATAGAACAGAGTCCGAATCTTATTGTTTGGAGGTAAAAGACATGTTCAGTCTTAACGCCTAAGGAGTATGGCACCCATGATGCTAGAGAAGATTCACAGAGTCCCTTTCACCCTGCTGGTGCATTTCATTCTCTTTTTATGGTAAATTAGAGGGATTGCCACTGCTGTTCTTTAGAGACTGCACGCATGCAAAGTTTACTGAAAGACTGTGTCACAAGTAATATGAACTGAAGAAACCACAGCATTCTAAAGGAAAGCCAAATGGGCTGGCAGTGCATAGGGAACTTTGCACATCATTCCTCTGACATTGAACTTGCCCTTCCCTTTCTATAGAGAAATGGACTGTGAGAATAGTCAAATGCTGGCCTGGAGCAGAAACTGTGAAATTCACATTTAATGCTTCAAAATACTCTAAATGTGACTCTGTCCCCTGGGCCCTCTCTGTTGTCCACCCAATCAGTTATGAAGTCCCACTGGTTCTACCCCTTGGATCTCCCTGAAATCTGCCCCCTTTTCATGCTCCAGGCTGTCTCCATCACTTCTTTTCTGGGCTGCAGCAAAGCCTCCTAGTTATTCTCTACATGTAGTCTTCTCATTTACCCTTCCCATTATGCTCTACAAAGAAGCCTAACTATTCTAAAAATCCAAGTTGCGTCATGTCACCTGATTAAAACCCTTCAATGGCTCACCACCATCTACAAGAAGAAAATTCATTTAATGGCATGGCTTAACAAAGATTTACAGAATCTGGCTCTCACATCATACTTTTATTAACTACCCCAAACACACACATGAACCACCCTCCCCCTGCAACTATAATGACCAATGCTATGTATGATGTACCATCTGAACAGAATACTTCTACAGCCTCCACTTCCTCCTCCTTTACTAGGCTAATTCTACCGATCATCTAAGACTTAACACAGATGCCACTGACTCTGGGAAGCTTTTTGTTTGTTTGTTTTTAAGACAGAGCGAGCATGTGCACATAGGGGAGAGGAGCAGAAAGAGAGAGGGAGAGAGAATCCTAAGCAGGCCCCACACTCAACATGAAGCCCAATGTGGGGGCTTGATCAATGACCCTGGGATCACGACCCAAGCTGAAACCAAGAGTCAGATGCTCAACCAACTGAGCCACCCAGGCACCTATTATTATTATTATTATTATTATTATCACCATCATTATCATTATTGTATTTTACAGAGCACGAGAGGGGTATAGAGGCAAAGAGAGAGAATGAGAAGGCTTTTTTAACCCACAACTCCAGAGGAGGCCCCCAGTGGAGATCCCCCATTTCTCCCATCTTACCGGTAGACTCTGGTACTACAACTATGGGCTCTGGAGTCAGCTTGCCTGAATTCAAATCCCAGCCACACCTCTTATAGTTGAGTGATCTTCAGGTCACTTAACCTCTCTGTGCCTCAGTTTCCTCATTTATAAGATGGAGATAATCACAGTGCCTATTTCAACAGGGCCTTTTTGTGGACTAAACGAGGTCATATAGAAATGACTTAAAGAAAGCCTGACATCTAATTGTTGCTCAATAAATGTTAGGCAGAAGTCGTCACCAAAGTGGTACCAGAACAATAATGCTCCATCTACAGGTCTTCCACCGATGACTGCATGCTTTGCAGAAATAGAAGAATTATCCTTCCTGTGTGCTACTTGACCCATGTCAAGCGCTTAATACATTATTCTTTAATAAATATCTACTGAGGATTCAAACAAATCAAAGATTTCCATCTTCTGGGAGAGTTTTCAGCCTCCTCTGAGTTACATGTGCAGATTTCCTCCCATATAACTTTATAATCTTCTCCACGAAACAAAAACAAAAACAAACAAAAAAAAACACAAAACACACACACAAAAAAATCACAGAAAGGATGTGCTGTGTATCGGACACTGTACCAGGTGCCAAAAGAGGCAAAGGCAAAATCAAATGAGAAAAACAACTCTTATCACCAGAAGCTTACAAGATAAGTTCATTGTTGCCAGTAAGCAAGCTGTGAGGACTTACCCTTTCATTAGAACAAAGAGCAAGTTGACCTTGCCTCATACCTACCAAGACCCATCTTTTGATTTTAAGGCTATGCTCACCCTAAAATGTATCACATCTACTGACCCTTGGGACCAGAACATCCCCAAAAAACAGTTTTACTAACAGCCCCAAGGGCAGAGCTCCTGTGGCTTATATGCTTTGCAAAGAACCACCTAGGAAGTATATGTCTTGTCAAAATGAAATGTACTTAGAAAATGCTCAAACAATGTTGTCCAGAATGCCATTTAATGTGGGGGACTCCAACGAGGTTGGAGAGTTAGCACCTTGTAAGTATTTTACCATAATAATTATGGCAGCATATAAAGCATCAGTAATGCTCCATCCTGGACTTCTGATCACCAATCAGCATCCTCATGAACAGAGTATTTTTTTTTTAATGTACTAAAGCACCTATAAAGTTTTAGGTACAAGGCCCTGATCTTAGTTTCATCAAGTTACTTTCAAATGATATAGCAGAGCCCATCACAAAAAAAAGTTCTGTTAAGATTTTTATACATTGGGGGGCGCCTGGGTGGCACAGTCGGTTAAGCGTCCGACTTCAGCCAGGTCACGATCTCGCGGTCCGGGAGTTCGAGCCCCGCATCAGGCTCTGGGCTGATGGCTCAGAGCCTGGAGCCTGTTTCCGATTCTGTGTCTCCCTCTCTCTCTGCCCCTCCGCCGTTCATGCTCTGTCTCTCTCTGTCCCAAAAATAAATAAACGTTGAAAAAAAAATTTTTTTTAATAAAAAAAAAAAGATTTTTATACATTGGGAGGTCAAAACATGTCCCTCTCAAATCTAATAAGTATGTACTCTAAAAGCCTCAACTGATGGAGGCAGCCTGCACATTAAATGTGTCTTCTGATTCCAGGCACAAGTGCTATGAAGAATTCCACTATTGTCTGCATTTGGACAACCCTTCTTAGGAACAGCTCAGTGTTTCTAATTAACCATCTCACTAACCCACAATCATTTTATGTATTATTTACTCATACCACGCATTGTTCAGAAATGATTTGTAGAAGTAAACCAGATAAGCAAGTATCATCTTAATTATAGATACATATAATTATATGTATACAAAACAGTGCTGACAGAGTCAATGTCTTCTAAATGACCTCAAGCTAACATGCAAAGGAAAAGTCAAAACGTAGTCGTGAAAAACATGGACTTTGTTACCAGGCAGCCCTGGGTTCAAGCTATTGATGAGCTAGCTACATGAATTTTGGGAAAGTACTAACATATTTCAACCTCAGCTCTTTTACCTGTTAAATGTTGATATTACTACCACCTACCTGATAAAAGTTAGGGGACAATGAATATAATACAAGGTCTGCGATACAGTAAGCATAAACAAACATCTTGGTTTCTTCACCCCTGACTGCTCAGCTGGGCCTCAGAAAGTATAGTCAGAGTCCAAATAAGATCTCAAATGGACAACCAAGAGACTTGAGAAAAAAATGGTCACAGAACCCTTCAGAGAAGAGGTGGGGGATAAAATCCTCAAAACTAGAAGAATCCAAAGCTTTACCCACTGAGGCTTCAGGAACCTGAAAGTGGATGATGTAATCTTTTCTCTTTTTCTTAGCTGTTGGCTAATAGTGCTTTCTCCCACTGCACCTGATAAACCAATTTCTACAATGAATCATCAGAATATGCTGAAATCTGTCAGAGGAAAGGCTCTCTGTTGAATAGAGCCAAAAATGTTTCCCCTTTTTTGAGATGGAAATTTAGGTGGCCTTCACTGGCCTTGCAATTCTAATCTGGCACCAATCAACAAATAATTCATTTAAAAAGTATTTAATATTTTAGAAAACTCACTGAGGTGGTAAGAATAGGTACCTAGAATGTACTTGATCTAAATATTAGAATGGAAAAGTTCCATTTCTTGAGCTTTGTCTAATTATCCTGCTCCTATTCAGGAATCATAATTAGATGATATAATCTGATTGTCAATAAAGAAAACTTAGTCTGAGGTCACCCCAGAAAGGGAAGATGTTTGCCTTCTTCCTTTCTTTACCAAGAGTAAGAGGCAAAACGGGATACACATGGAGATTTTGAATAAAAGGAATTACGGAATACTCTCCAAAGTCATGAATAGCACAATCATACAACGGAATACTACTCAGCAATAGAAAGAAAGGTATTATCCGTACAAACAACAGCATAGATGAAACTCACATGCATTGTGCGAATGTCAGATTCATTATACACTGTGTGATTTTATTCTAGGTCACTCTGGAAAAGGCAAAGCTATTAATGATGGAGAAGAGATCAGTGGCTGCCAGGGGTTAAGGATGTACAAAGGGCTTCACTACAAACAGGCAAGAGAAGAGCTTTTTGGAGTCAGGAACTGGTCTGCATCCTGATTATGTCAGTGGCTGTAGGACTCCATACATTTGTTAAGACTCATACAATTTATACCAAAAATATAAATTCTACTATCCATAAATTTAAACATGAATTTTTAAAACTGAAGCTTAATCTTAACACTTTTAAATTGTGGTAGAGAGGTGGGTTTTCTCTCCAACAACAAGGGAGTTCATTAATAAAATCCTTAAAGAACCTACTTCTTCCCCCAGCTTTACTGGGTTTAATTAACAATAAAAATTGTGGGGTGCCTGGGTGGCTCAGTAGGTTAAGCATCCGACTTCAGCTCAGGTCATCATCTCACGGTTTAGGAGTTTGAGCTCTGTGTGAGCTCTGTGCTGACAGCTCAGAGCCTGGAGCCTGCTTCAGATTCTATGTCTCCATCTCTCTCTGCCCCCCTCCCAACTCTCTCTTTCTCTGTCTCAAAAATAAATAAATGTTAAAAAACAAAATAAAAATGAAGACTGTAAAGTTAAGATGTAAAGAATGATGTTTGGATATAGGTATATACGGTGAAATGATTACCACAATCAAGCTAATTAACATTATCCCTTCACCTAGTTAACATTTCTTATGTGTGGTGAGAAGATTTACGATATATGTTCAGCAACTTTCAAGTTATTAAGGATATTTGCCATGCAGTATGTTCAATCCCCAAAATTTATTCATCCCACAAGACTGGCCAGCATGTCTTCATTTCCCCCAGTGCCTGGCAACCACCATTCTACTCTCTGCTTTTATGAGTTCGGCTTTTTTGGATTCCACGTATACGTGACATCAGGCAGTATAGATCTTTCCAGGTTGTCACAAATGGTAGGATTTCCTTTTTCAAGGCTGAATAATACTTGCATGTGTGCAGGCACACGTCTGTAAACACATATATACCCACCACATTTTCTTTACCCATTCATTCATTGACACAGGGTTTTTTCCACATCTTGACGAACATAAATAAGACTACAATGAACATGGGAGTGCAGATCACTGAGGTACTGATTTCATTTCCTTTGGATTATATGCCCAGAAGTAGGACTGCAGAACCATACGGCAGACGTATTTTTAATTTTTTGAGGAAGAAGAGAACCCACTTCTCAAAACTGCAGGATAGTTGTGGATGGTCTCTGTAGATGTCCATTCTACCTTTCCCAGCAGGGGAGGCCAGCTCATTGCTAAACGTCCAAGACTCCTCTGCAGTTGGTTCCAATTAGAATTGGAAACAATTAGAAACAACTTAAATATCTGAAGGGCAGTGGCTACCCTCCTGCTGGTGGTGCTCCTGGCAAGCAAGGTTTAAAAGAGGTTTAGAGAGAGTTGCAGCACCAACAGTAACAAGTGGCATGCCCTTGTACTCAAAAGTCCAGTGGTGGCCTACAGTTCCTCATTCTCTAGCTGTTCAGGCCATTCTGGAAGCACCTAAATGCTTGCTCTAAATCTCTTCTGCTTGAAACACCTGGAGTGGGTGCTTTGTTTGTTTTTCCTGCCATGATCTCTGTTGATATAAACTTGATTTATAAAATGGCCTCATGTCATGATCTCTTAAGACAGGGTTATTTGGAAGTTCCAGAAAAATTCCTTTGAAATTCAGCAATCCATGGCCAAAGTACAGCTAGCTATCTTCTGTTTTCTAGATTTTTCAGTACCACTCAGTCCTTGCTTACCGTGTCGGAATGATGACATATTAATTTAACAAATTATTTCGTATTGGCAATAGCACCAGGCTGATAATCCACTGTAGCAAAGCTAGCGGAATGAGACTCTGCTTTCCACATATACCTAACTCTCAGAACTGAGTTTAATTCTGGTTGGTCAGATCCAGGTTTTCTGTCCGTTCCTGAACCAAGACCATTCCATCCCTAGCTAGGGGAGGTCACAGCCCAGGTCACTACCATTCCTGACAAATGAAGACAGAACATGAACCTTCTGACTACTGAACAACTCATGCTCTTCAAGGGTTTTCTGTTGTGCATCCCTTGGGGAGTTTAAATGCATCTTTATTTCTCTGTTAACATCTAAACACATTAGTTAAGCCTAAAGTAAGTGCTGTAGACTTGTCTTAAGAGAAACTTCCCATGAGGCTTGGCAACCAGAGCCTGAAGCATTAGGAATAAGCCTCATTTTCAGATGCCTGGGGACTGAACTACATACACTTTACATTCTAGGGAAGATACTCAAGCAAATTCCACATGCCTATCCACCTTGCTCACATGCTAAATCAAGCATAGCATTTTGGGCAACGTATGTGACAAGGTTCAAAGAAGAAATTCCTCACTGAGGGGAAGAGTCATGGATGCATGGTTGAAAACGCCTTGCACAGAAGATGCACAGTACGTTTTTATTAGAGGAATGAATTAAGGTAGGTATTTTGGGTTCTATGGCAGTAGACAAATTTGGCTTGAGCTCATTACATGTTTTTTCTATAGCACAGGTTCCTCATGGGCAGTGGATTTTGGTTCTTTGCCCCTTAACACCTTTTCCCTTTGTGTTGTTAAGAGTGTCTGACGTTCTTCTTGAAATCCTCCCCTCTCTTCTTCTCAGTTCCTGAAGTTCCAGTAATACGAACTCCAGGAGGGTTACCCACAGCAAGTGTTTATATACAAGTACATGAAGTATTTAAAAAATAATCCTTTAAACCATTTTAACTTTTAGGTACTCATGAAGTTGATACAATGTCATAGTTGATTAAACAGTTCATGAACTACCTATTTGGGAGGTATTTAATGAAACACTTCGTAATTTTAATATTGTAGTTTTCATCTCCTATTAAGGAGCCAGTAAAAGTTTTTCAGAACTCACATATATTAAGTGTATTTATTTTGAGAGTGAGCACACATGCAGAAGGGGCAGAGAGAGTCAGTCAGGGAACCCCAAGCAGGCTCAACACTACCAGCGTGGAGCCCAATGCAGGGATTAAACCCAGGAACTGTGAGATCATGACCTGAGCCAAAACCAAGAGTCAGATGCTCAACCGACTGAGGCACCCAGGAGCCCCTAGAACACACACATTTTTTGACAAGGCTGAAAACGGGCCTTGGGAACCCAGGAACTGCGACCAGAGTACCTAAAAGTTAAAATGATTTAAAGGATTATTTTTTAAAGTTGTTACACAAGAGTATGCACAAAGTGTGCTGTGTTCCATTTCCATCTATTTCATCCTAAGTTTGCCTTGTTCCAACTGTGAAAGCCTAAGTTGCTCATGCCTACCTCAGGTGGCCACTGCAGAGGGCTGTCCCCCTTCATTGCTAGTGGAGAAGGTTCTACTGCTGGAATTAATGGATCCTTTAATACGTTTTTCCCTTTTAAAGGAAATTCTGCCATGTTCATCTTCTAATTTATCCTTTTATTGAGACTGGTAACAGACATAGCAATGAATCAAAACAAAACCCCCCAAATAACCCACCAACACTCTGCTCCCACCCATCTATTTTAAAGAAAGAATTAGGCCAGATACTAGAAAAAATAAGTTAAAAAATTACTTTCAAGTAGCACAGGGGTTCAGACTGAGACAGTAGTTTCAAAAGAGGGGAAAACAGGAAGAAATGAGTAAAAGTGTAATTTTCTTCAAGGAAGAGTGGGGGAAAAATGCTGAAAGGCATCAAATAGGTAAAATACAATGAAAGTGATAGCTACCAAGTATTTAACTGAAATATGAGCAAATTTTTTTCTGGATTTGACTACAGATATGCGTGGAAGAGATTATTGAAAGTTATATAATTAATATTATGAAGGTAAGGGAAAGTTTACATATGGTCTTAACATCTTCATCCAGAGCAGCGCTTCTCAGACTTTAGCCCGTAAATAAATTACCAAGAGCTCGGGGCACCTGGGTGGCTCAGTCGGTTAAGCGTCCGACTTCAGCCAGGTCACGATCTCACAGACCGTGAGTTCGAGCCCCGCATCGGGCTCTGGGCTGATGGCTCAGAGTCTGGAGCCTGCTTCCGGTTCTGTGTCTCCCTCTCTGTCTGCCCTTCCCCCGTTCATGCTCTGTCTCTCTCTGTCTCAAAAATAAACGTAAAAAAAAAAAAAATTAAAAAAAAAAAATTACCAAGAGCTCTTAAGCAAAAAAGCAAAAAAAAAAAAAAAAAAAGGAGATTCTGATCCAGTACAAGGGCAGAGCCAAAGATATTATAAATCACACAAATTCTCAGGCAATAGGATATTGATGGTCAGGAGACCACATTTTGTGTAGCAAGGCTCTATGTTTCAGTAGCTTTTGCAGATTCCCCTTCAATTTGAATCAGCGGGCCAACATATATAATATGGTCTTATTTTTAAACAGGGTAAAAAGTTCATAGTCATAGAGGCGATTTTCTTCACTGTGGGTAAAAAGAACATTTTTCAACTTTTTTCCAAGTATATTTTAGAATAGTGGCCCCATTCCCTCAGCTTCAATAAAGTCTGGGACAGTGCTCAGAGTCTGCATTTCTAACAAGTGCCCTGATAATGGAGATGCTGCTGGCCCAGGAACCAGGTATATGGACTCACAGTCTTAATACATCCATCTAGAATCCTGCTGGAAATGTCTGCAAGAATTGATGCCAACAGAAAATTTTTAGCATCAGAGAATCATTAAGTATTAGGGCTTCAGAAGACCTGAGATTATTTCCCAAAGTCCCCATTTGAAAGGCAAAGTGCTTGCCTTACCAGAGAGATTGCGTGCCTTACCTAGAACAAAGCTGGTTAGAGAAGCAGAATGAGGACGTGAACTCAACTCTTTTATTGCTACCTTAGAAGTCTTGCCCCTATAACAGACTAGTACTTTCTCATCTTTTCCAAATATGCCTGAATCACTTACTTCTGGATCCCTGATGACCCACCACTGAACATACATTTTAGTCCTACTAATTATTTTCTTTTTAGCAATAATCCCTAGAGGGGTGCCTGAGTGGCTCAGTCAGTTAAGCATCCAACTTCAGCTCAGGTCATGATGTCAGGTCTGTGAGTTCAAGCCTTGCATCAGGCTCTGTGCTGACAGCTCGGAGCCTGGAGCCTGCTTCAGATTCTGTCTCCCTCTCTCTCTGCCCTTCCCCTGCTCTTGCTCTATCTCTCTCTCTCAAAAATAAACAAAAAGAGTCCCTAGAAAGTGATTTAAAGTGTGGCCTAGCCTGTTTCCGATTCTGTGTCTCCTTCTCTCTCTGCCCCTCCCCCGTTCATTCTCTGTCTCTCTCTGTCCCAAAAAAAAATAAAAAAATAAAAAAAATAAAAAAAAAAAAATAAAGTGTGGCCTAAGGGTGTCCTCTATTGGAATTACAAATGGGCCTGCTTAAGGATTTGGATTCTTTGGGCTGTCCTAAAACTACTGAATTTGATTCTCCCTGCTGGTACCTGGGAATCTGCATTTTGACAGGCAAACCTACAAACACCCACCTTATGAGACTGTTTGATAAACAGATCAATAAGATGATGGTTCTCAACCTGGTTACACGTTAGAATCCTGAGGAGAGGAGAGGGTTTACAAATCCCCGTGCCTGGGCTGCATGCAAACAATTACACCGGAATCTCTGGAGGATGCTCAGGCCTCAGCAATGGCCACAGCTCCCCAGTGATTGCAGTGCGCAGCCAAGGATGAGAAACAGTACTTCAAAGATGCCAAATACTCCCATATTCTATCTAAAGAAAAGATGTTAAACATCCAGGGAAAATGATCCCTTGGTTCTAATGAATATAGAAAGCTGGTGGCCTAGAGTTCTCTGATTCAGAGAACACGTTTTTATTCCAACAAAATAAGCACTAAGATCTGAACTCATGTCAGAAGGGTCTCAGTGTGGCCAGGCTTTCTGGCTGCCCAGAGAATTAGAAATTCTTATTATTTCCATGTGGTGGTCACTTTCGGCAGTTACAAAGTCCAGAGTTTTACAAGAAAATAATTTGTATGGATTTTCTGGTCAAGCTACTAAATAATAAATGCTCCCCTACAAATGAGAAGATGGATTTAATAGTAATGGCAGGTTCTAGTGACCCACATTAGTTCCCAGGGCTCTTTACGGAGCAAATGAGAGAAACTACAGGAGGATGGAATTTCTGCCAAGCAGAGTGTCTGCAATTTCTCTTTCCCGATTTCAAAGTCCAAAATGCTAACAGCGTGGATGTCTGAATTGCTGTCAAAGCATTTCACCCAGTGGGTTTCTTGAGGGTGTCTGTGTTCTAAATGAACAATCTACTGACCCCTCCATAATCAAAAGTTGTTGGTTTAGCTCCCAAAGAACTTAAGCTTTATAAAAAGATGCCTTTCTAAAAATTTTAAAAACTTACAAAGCTGGACATAAAAACAAGTAATGTAGTGATTTAATCTATAGGACAGTTACTAACCTCAAGATAATGACTATGTAATTAAAAGCAAGTTTGGTGGTACTTCTGTTTGGCAATGATTTTAATGTTTTTGTTGCTCTCTCTTTCCTCTTTTATCATCCCACCAATCACCCCTCAGTGCCAACCTAGAAAAGGATGCATTATGATCCCTGCATCAGACATAAGCATCTCTCTCCATCCTCGTCCTGGACCTTGAATTTCTAGCAGAAACATCTTGCAAAGGTCCATATCCAACCATGTTTGGCAGCTTCCTGGGGCTACCTGTGAACAACCTGTGACCTTCTGCAAGTCACTTATGGAAACCAATTTGGCAATAAATTTCATATTTAAGGAAAAAAAAAGAGCCTTTATGTCCTCATGGAATGTCAGGGAGTGTCAACTCTTCAAACTCCTTTAATAGTTAAAATTCTGTTCACTTCAATCTACTTCTTCCTTCCCATCTCCTTCAACCTTGTTACGCTTACAGGCCAAACGAAAAGAAACCCTTGCCCAGTCTTCCGTCACTCCTCCCCAGGCAGGTGACTCCTATCCCACCCCATGGGAGACAAGTGACTGGCCCACAGAAGGCATCAAGAGGTGGGAGCTACAAAGTTTTATAAATTCCTGCACTCTCCCACTAACCTAATTACTGTCTGAGCCTCCCATGTTGCCTTACCACACTCTTAGTATAAATCCTTGCAAATGTCTCTGCTCTTCCACTTTAAATGTGGCTCTCCTCAGATGGCACCAGCTCCTGGATCCCTATACAATAAAGACCGTTCCTTCTCCCGCCCGCCCAACCCCATTCACCTACTTGACCTCAGAAGACAGAGTTCTATATCCTACCCCCCGTTTCCACAAATACCACCACATCCCATCTTCACGACAGGTGTTAGACTTGGCACAGGTGGAGTTCACCTAGATAATGCTACTTTATGCCAAATGAGTCATTAGTTAAAGGTAAACAGCGCAGCAAAGGTGCACCTGTAAACTCTGCCTCCTTGAGGCAAGAACAGAATCCAGATTCATTTTTGTACTAAGATGCAAGGTTATAGCTCCATGTCACTCCTTCTTCAACTACTGGGGGGTACAGAAGTGCATGACCAGGCATTTTTAATTAAAAGATGTGTTCCTGGACAGGTCTTCGACATCCACAGGGAAGACTTCCATTTGCCTAATATTAACAGGTTATAAAACCGCTATTGATTATGAGAAGGTAAATATTTCATTCTTTTTACTTATGCTATCAATTACATGCTCAACTCGAGTGAAGGAATAACTATGTTCAATCCCAAGCACAATAAAAATGCAACCTATTCATTTGCAATTTAAGCTCTCAGAATATTTTGATTTCTCTAAAATGACCTATTTCAAAGTCATTAAAACTATGCTTACAAAGAATATTCAATGCCATGAAAAAGCACTCACGATATAATGTTTTCAGAAAAAAAAAAAAACAGCATACAGTGTATGTCCAAAGTTTTAACAACAATATATGTATAGGTCTGGAAATACTAGAAATACAACAAAATATTACTATTTATATCTGAATGTTAGGACTGCAGTAAATATATTTCTTCTTTGTAATTTTATGAAAACTTTTCAATACACATGGGCATTTTTTAACTAGAAAAAAGTAAATATTACTTATATGTCTATGGTCTACATTCAGCAAATTAAAATGATTCCTGTTTCTCCTTTGTTCGATTGTCCCACTGCAAATATAGTTCACTGCATTAGTGTGATTTTAGCTCAGATGCTTCTTTAACTATGTGTAGAAAATGAACCAATGAGCACTGGCCAAAGACTTGGTGGTTTCCAAGTTCCTGATGAGGAAGGGAACTGATTTTAGGATTAGTATGAGAGTGGGAACACTTGCCTCTTGGACATATATATTTGGGATGGGAGAGAAGAAAAACAATGGCTTTAACACTTTTTGTGTACTTATCCTTTTTTTTTATTTCTAAATATATTGCTTCCTTATTAATTTTTATATTCCTTCCTTCCATATTTTTTAAAATTTTAACTATATTGTTTCCTACCTGCGAAGGCAAAGTGTTCTGCTTTAAGAAAGCCCTGACTGTTAGAGCATACTTATATTTATTTTACTTCTTTAATATTTTCATTTGGAAAAAGACAAGAATAATACACTTCTATGATTATCTTTCCCTGAAAATTTATAAAACAAGAATATCAAGTCCCCTCTTTTTGTCTTCCAGTCAGACTTGGGAGAAGCAATGTTACTAGTAATTATATATGCACATATTCGTGTGTATATGTACAAACACCATGTATATATGTGTGGCAGCATATGTATATTCATATGCATAATTATAAAATAGATATACAAAAATACATGCTTTTAAAAAACTGACATCAGCTTTAGATAGTTCTTTGCAGTATGCATTTTAAGAACATAAAACATATTTCGTAAAGGGAGTCACTGACTTGAATGGCGTACACCTTTTAAAATTTAATACTGTCAAATTATGCAAATAAAAAACCGACATACTATATGCTCTGCTTAAAAACTTTCTCCCTCCCCCGTTCATGCTCTGTCTCTCTCTGTCCCAAAAATAAATAAACGTTGAAAAAAGAAAAAATTAAAAAAAAAAAAAAAAAAAAAA